>NC_084560.2:40515420-40525420 GCF_033978685.3 Nerophis lumbriciformis
AGATTAAAAAAAAAAATAATAATAATTTCACTTAACCTAACTTAATTTTATACAAAAGCAGATTGCTTTTGATGGTTTTATTTAAACTCTTAATCCTTAAATATTTATATTAGGCTATGTGAAATTGAAATGAGAAAACAAAAACAATCATAGAATCACTGCAATTTATTTTTAACTTGTTCACACTTTAACTTTGTTCCACAAACAAGGAAAAACAACAAACAAGTTTATAGAAATACTGCAATACAACAAACAAAAGTCCAACATTTTTCCCCGTCAGATTCGGACAACCATCTGTTGTCACACCTGCCAGCTCGTCCCGTTTCAGTCCTAACATGTCCAAACACGCATTTACCTATGTGAACAAGTCATTACCTGTGATTGTACCTTTAATTGACTGCATGGCTGCCAGCTCCTCCGTGATTTAAAAGTCTGCAGTTATACCACGTAAGAAGATGAGCAGCTGGGCGGTGTCACGTGCATCACAGCTCTCATCCAAAGCCAGCGAAAAACAGTCAAAGCTAAAGCTCCCAAGTTTCCAGCGATGGTCTCAACCCGCCTCGTTACAGTGCGTCGGGAGAGTGACACGTTCTCAAATGCGCCCCTCTTCTCCGGGAATATCAGCGCAACAGAGTCCAATAAGCACTCCTTAATAAACTCTCCGTCAGAAAACGCCTTACTTTTTCTGGCGATTTTGTGAAAAATGACGTAACTTGTCCTGACGGCTGCATCTCTGGGGGTGTGAAATACATACATACATACATATAAAATGTATGTATGCCCTGGCACACCATTATCATCATTTCATGAGCCAAGCAAAACACTTTTTACACTTTTATACTGAAATAAATACACCTACAACTGCTGTCAACAGAGGAGAAAAAATGCTTTATTTAAATAAATATATTATTTATAAAGCAAGTTCGAGTATCATTGGGAAATTTTCAACCTAGTCCTTTATGTGGTGCCCGCCTTGCCACGCATATACCGTATTTTTCGGAGTATAAGTCGCTCCGGAGTATAAGTCGCACTTGCCAAAAATACACAATAAAGAAGGGAAAAAACATATATAAGTCGCATTTTTGGGGGAAATGTATTTGATAAAAGCCAACAGCAAGAATAGACATTTGAAAGGCAATTTAAAATAAATAAAGAATAGTGAACAACAGGCTGAATAAGTGTACGTTATATGAGGCATAAATAACCAACTGGTATGTTAACGTAACATATTATGGTAAGAGTCATTCAAATAACTATAACATATAGAACATGCTATACGTTTACCAAACAATCTGTCACTCCTAATCGCTAAATCCCATGAAATCTTATACGTCTAGTCTCTTACGTGAATGAGATAAATAATATTATAATGTGTTAATCATTTCACACATAAGTCGCTCCTGAGTATAAGTCGCACCACCGGCCAAACTATGAAAAAAACTGCCACTTATAGTCCGAAAAATACGGTATGTGTCCTCTATTTGGGATTTCAGGATATGGTCAGCCTAAGCAACATTATGCTGGGTTAGCCTGTTCGCTAAGGGGAAAAAAGAATGATCAAACTCACAGTTCCCAGAGCGCTGGCCTTTACTTTAGGATGTGCAGCGAAGCCTGAGGAAGGAGGTTTTTTTTGTTGTTGTTTATTTTCCTTTACGACGTCATGAAAACCGCATCTTTTCTCAAAAGTGGAGGGAGGCAATGGATTCTGTTGTCACAAATTACTGTTGGACCGTCATTAAAAGTAATTTTGCTGTACATTTTTAGAAACGAAATGAAAGTAACGCCACACACAAATAAATAATAATTATTAAAATGTGCAAATATTGTAGTTGGCGAGCTACAATGCACCGATACCCAAGCTATTAAAGTGCATAATTACCCTTAAATAGTACTACTGTTCTTAGGCTGCAACCAAATAGAAGAGTGTGTGTGTGTGTGTGTGTGTGTGTGTGTGTGTGTGTGTGTGTGTGTGTGTCATCATGGAAAATTCTTGTGTCACCCAAAAGCATCATGGCTGAATCTGCAGCGGTGTACCTGCGTGTGCGGGGGGGTTACTACAGGCTATTGCACTCGCTCTCGCAGGCGCACACACACACACACACACACACACACACACACACACACACACACACACACACACACACACACTCTCACAAACACACACCCGGACAGCAATGTAGAGCAAAGCCCAGTGGGCACAGATAAGACACGCAGTCATGCCTCGCCAGCGTGACCGTGACATCACAGTCAGAATGTGATCTGGCTCCAAACACACTGACTCAATATAGTCAGTGTCGGGTCCTTCAGGCATGCCCCCAGGCCCCCTGCCTCCCTCTCGGACGCCAAAGGAAGTGAGCAGCACACTGACGCTTACAACTTCCACCTCCTGCTTTCTTTTATGGAGTTACCTTCTAAAAAAAAAACCTAGATAGTGTTGGAAAAAATGCAAAAAAAACACAACTTGTCAAAACATTTTCCTGCTGGAAAATGTTGCCTGAAATGACTTGTGGGACAGCGCCCTCTCCTGGACACTCATGGCAAACTATTTGGTTACCTTCTAAAAAAAAAAAAAACAGATAGTGTTGGAAAAAATGCAAAAAAGAAAAAAAGCACAACAGCACGTCTTGTCAAAACATTTTCCTGCTGGAAAATGTTGTGTTAAATTGACTTGTGGGACAGCGCCCTCTCCTGGACACTCATGGCAAATTATTTGGTTACCTTCTAAAAAAACAAACAGATAGTGTTGGAAAAAATGCAAAAAAAACAAAAAAAACACACAACATCACGTCTTGTCAAAACATTTTCCTGCTGGAAAATGTTGCGTTAAATTGACTTATGGGACAGCGCCCTCTCCTGGACACTCATGGCAAACTATTTGGTTACCTTCTAAAAAGAAAAAACAGATAATGTTGGAAAAAATGCAAAAAAACCAAAAAAAAACACAACATCACGTTTTGTCAAAACATTTTCCAGCAGGAAAATGTTGCGTGAAATTGACTTGTGGGACAGCGCCCTCTCCTGGACACTCATGGCAAACTATTTGGTTACCTTCTAAAAAGAAAAAACAGATAATGTTGGAAAAAATGCAAAAAAAACACAACATCACGTCTTGTCAAAACATTTTCCAGCAGGAAAATGTTGCGTGAAATTGACTTGGGGGACAGCGCCCTCTCCTGGACACTCATGGCAAACTATTTGGTTACCTTCTAAAAAAAAAACAAGATAATGTTGGAAAAAATGCCAAAAAACAACAACAACACGACATCACGTCTTGTCAAAACATTTTCCTGCTGGAAAATGTTGCGTGAAATTGACTTGTGGGACAGCGCCCTCTCCTGGACACTCATGGCAAACTATTTGGTTACCTTCTAAAAAAAAAACCAAGATAATGTTGGAAAAAATGCAAAACAACCACAACATCACGTCATGTCAAAACATTTTCCTGCTGGAAACTGTTGCGTGAAATTGACTTGTGGGACAGTACCCTCTCCTGGACACTCATGGCAAACTATTTGGTTACTTTTTTCTTTTTTTTTAAACAGATAATGTTGGACAAAATGCAAAAAAGAAAAAAACCACAACAGCACGTCTTGTCAAAACATTTTCCTGCTGGAAAATATTGCGTGAAATTCACATGAGGGACAGCGCCCTCTCCTGGACACTCATGGCAAACTATTTGGTTACCTTCTAAAAAAAAAACAAGATAATGTTGGAAAAAATGCCAAAAAACAACAACAACACGACATCACGTCTTGTCAAAACATTTTCCTGCTGGAAAATGTTGCGTGAAATTGACTTGTGGGACAGCGCCCTCTCCTGGACACTCATGGCAAACTATTTGGTTACCTTCTAAAAAAAAAACCAAGATAATGTTGGAAAAAATGCAAAAAAACCACAACATCACGTCTTGTCAAAACATTTTCCTGCTGGAAACTGTTGCGTGAAATTGACTTGTGGGACAGTACTCTCTCCTGGACACTCATGGCAAACTATTTGGTTACTTTTCTTTTTTTTTAAAAACAGATAATGTTGGAAAAAATGCAAAAAAGAAAAAAACCACAACAGCACATCTTGTCAAAACATTGTCCTGCTGGAAAATATTGCGTGGAATTGACATGAGGGACAGCGCCCTCTCCTGGACACTCATGGCAAACTATTTGGTTACCTTCTAAAAAGAAAAAACAGATAATGTTGGAAAAAATGCAAAAAAAACCACAACATCACGTCTTGTCAAAACATTTTCCTGCTGGAAAATGTTGCGTTAAATTGACTTGTTAGACAGCGCCCTCTCCTGGACACTCATGGCAAACTATTTGGTTACTTTAAAAAAAAAAAAAAAAGATAATGTTGGAAAAAATGCAAAAAGGAAAAAAAAACACAACAGCACGTCTTGTCAAAACATTTTCCTGCAGGAAAATGTTGCCTGAAATTGACTTGGGGGACAGCGCCCTCTCCTGGACACTCATGGCAAACTATTTGGTTACCTTCTAAAAATAAAAAACGGATAATGTTGGAAAAAATGCAAAAAAAAAAAACAAAAACACAACATCACGTCTTGTCAAAACATTTTCCTGCTGGAAACTGTTGCGTGAAATTGACCTGTGGGACAGTGCCCTCTCCTGGACACTCATGGCAAGCTATTTGGTTACCTTCTAAAAAGAAAAAACAGATAATGTTGGAAAAAATGCACAAAAAAAACACAACATCACGTCTTGTCAAAACATTTTCCTGCAGGAAAATGTTGCCTGAAATTGACTTGGGGGACAGCGCCCTCTCCTGGACACTCATGGCAAACTGTTTGGTTACCTTCTAAAAAGAAAAAACAGATAATGTTGGAAAAAATGCAAAAAAAACAACAAAAAAAACACAACATCACGTCTTGTCAAAACATTTTCCTGCTGGAAAATGTTGCGTTAAATTGACTTGGGGGACAGCGCCCTCTCCTGGACACTCATGGCAAACTATTTGGTTGCCTTCTAAGAAAAAAACCAAGATAATGTTGGAAGAAATGCAAAAAAAACCCCACAACATCCCGTCTTGTCAAAACATTTTCCTGCTGGAAAATGTCGCGTGAAATTGACTTGGGGGACAGCGCCCTCTCCTGGACCACCAAACTATTTGGTTACCTTCTAAAAAGAAAAAACAGATAATGTTGGAAAAAATGCAAAAAAACAAAAAAAACACACATCACGTCTTGTCAAAACATTTTCCTGCTGGAAAATGTTGCGTGAAATTGACTTGGGGGACAGCGCCCTCTCCTGGACACTCATGGCAAACTATTTGGTTACCCTCTATAAAAAAAACAGATAATGTTGGAAAAAATGCAAAAAAGAAAAAAACAACACAACATCAAGTCTTGTCAAAACATTTTCCTGCTGGAAAATGTTGCCTGAAATTGACTTGGGGGACAGTGCCCTCTCCTGGACACTCATGGCAAACTATGCTGTTTTGTAAAAGAAAAAACAAACTTAAATAGACAGAATATGAGATTTAATAATCATTTACTTAAATATGATTATAACTTTCCATGTACCTCGCCGTGTAAGGCGGGGGTTTTTCACCTTTTTGACCTTGGGGCCCAATTTTTCCCTCTACAGAGGGGCCCACGCAAATATCGACACTGAATTTGTCATCTCACGTTCGATTTGTCTCAAAATGCAATTATATGTAACCTGTTTACAGTTTACTTTGTGCTAATCACAAAGATTGTTTATTCAACACGTGAACCTTAGTCTTTGGTCAGGCTGATTATGAAAATAAATGCGAACCATAAAAAGAGACTCAAATAACTGATAAAGTAAATGTATTTACAATTATGTACTGCCAAAATGAATAGATTAGATTAATAATTAATAATAATAATGTGTTTAGTCATATTTTTTGCGCTTAAGAAACTTGCCTTTGGCTTTAGCTCCAGACTTCTTCTGTTTGTTTGATATTGTCATTACTGCCACAAGTGGTGAGAAAGTGTATTACAACTACTTATGGCAAGCAGATAACATGTTCTGCTTTAAGGAGCCAGAAGTGGGCGTGGCTTGTAGAAAAAGAAAAGGTTCCTTTAGTGTACATTCTGACATTTTAGTAGGAAAGAACTTGAAACATCCGAAAAAACAACAACTTTTGTGCTTGATAAACTTGCATTTTAGCGTTGGTTTATCTGTTTCAGCGCCCCCTTTTTTTACGCCTTCACCCCGGTTGTTTGAATTCCTTGACCTTATCTCCGTAAGTCTTGTTTATCTGCGCCCGTGTCACCAGCACCTCTGTCGGCCATTAAAGCGCCTCTGGAGCGCGAGCACAATTCCCAGGCTGCTCGGCTGCCTGAGTTCACACCTTTTTTGTCCGCAGGAATCTCAGGAATCCCCAGCTTCCTTTTCCATTGTGTGTGTGTGTGTGTGTGTGTGAGTGTGTGTGTGTCAACATAAAGGAAAGGCCCCCGCCTGTGTTGAAAACGCATCTCCGCCCTTGTATCCACCCAGAGAAAGGGAGTAGGCGGCGCTGACAATAGACTGAGTCACATTCTAAAATGGCAAAGTGCTCAACTTTGCAAAAAAAAAAAAAACATTAAAAAAAAGTGATTTGAATGAGCCAAGATTAAAAAAAAAAAAAAGAATAAAATAAAAAAAACAACAACACTTTGCTCAATGTGCCTAATTTTGCAGGTGTTTAGCACAAATAACTCAAAAAAACTTGTAAAAAAAAATAATAAAGGATGATCATTATTATTAAACACATATTGATAGTATAATTCTACCTAGATACTCCACAATCATCATGTTCTTTTGAAAACACTCTATTCCTTTAGAAATGATCATATGAATATAAATATAATATGTATATAATATGTAGTATATAATATAATATAATATAATATATATATAAAATATATAATATAATATATAATGTAATAATATAATATGTATAATATACTATATAATATAAGTATAAATAAATATAAATGTAAATATAAATATAATTATAAATATAAATGAAAAATATGGTCAGTATTAGAGATATCCGATAATGGCTTTTTTGCCAATATCCGATATTCCGATATTGTCCAACTCTTAATTACCGATTCCAATATCAACCGATACCGATATACATTGACGTTGTTAGGCCTATTTTAGGGGGGCTCAAGCCCCCCTAAAATATTCTTAAGCCCCCCCCTTAATAATTTGGTGTTTTTTTGTTTTTTTTTACAAATACATACCGACATAGTCATTATAAAGTGGCCTGAATATGAGTTTAAATAAATAATCATATAACCTCACTCAGTTTCCCCTCACTTCGTAGCATAAGGTAGAGAGCCCCTTTAGTGCGTCGGTATCCAATCCATTCCACTTGTTCATGTAGAAAATGCCCACGTCACTCAAATTCCAGTCCGCATTTTCTCTGCGACCTTGCTTGCGGTCCTGCAGGTGTACGAAGCACATTATCTTCCTTTACAATGAGTGAAGCTGCACAAAACCTTGTGTGTGCAATTGTAAATAATTTAGTGTTTAAGTTTTGTGTTTCTTGTAGAATCTATATAAAATAATATGCATTAGCCTATTAATATAAAATGTAAAATGAATAAATACATAAAAAGAAAAAGAAAAAAAAATGGTTAAAAGCCATCGTCCCGGGGAGCATTTCGTTTCGTCCCGTGCATTTTTTTTAAATAATAATAATAACAATGAATAATTTCTAAGTCTTTGTTTGCCGTTTGTGAAGTTTTGTGCTTGTGCGTAACGTTTGCTCGCATCCTGTGCATCTCCTGGGGGCTAAGCCCCCCCTGTCCTTAAAAGCTAGTGACGCCCCTGCCGATATATACAGTGGTGGAATGAACACATTATTATGCCTCATTTTGTTGTGATGCCCCGCTGGATGCATTAAACAATGTAACAAAAATGCCAACATGGCACTGCCATATTTTATTATTGAAGTCACAAAGTGCATTCTTTTTTTTAAACGTGCCTCAAAACAGCAGCTTGGAATTTGGGACATGAGGAGGTTGAGGTGGGGCGGGGTTTGTGGTAGGAGGTAGCAGGGGGTGTATATTGTAGCGTCCCGGAAGAGTTAGCGCTGCAAGGGTTTCTGGGTATTTGTTCTGTTGTGTTTATGTTGTGTTACGGTGCGGATGTTCTCCCGAAATGTGTTTGTCATTCTTGTTTGGTGTGGGTTCACAGTGTGGCGCATGTTTGTAACAGTGTTAAAGTTGTTTATACGGCCACCCTCAGTGTGGCTGTTGACCATAATTTCTGATATTACATTTTAAAGCATTTATCGGCCGATAATATACATATATATATATATATATCAATCAATCAATGTTTATTTATATAGCCCTAAATCACGAGTGTCTCAAAGGGCTGCACAAGCCACAACGACATCCTCGGCTCAGATCCCACATATATATATATACATATATATATATATGTATATATGTATGCTAACACACATCTTTACACTTTATTAGGTCACAATCATGTTCAGAGAGTAACGCTCCCATCGAGTAACATAATAAGGGCTAAAAATATATATTTATTTTTAAACTATTTACTTTTAACTTTACTTACAAAATCCTACTCAATTTTGTCAATATAAAGCAACCATAATAAAAGCTGTCTGGTACGTACATACTTGCCAACCCTCACGGATTTTCCGGGATACTCCCGAAATTCAGCGCCTCTCCCGAAAACCTCCCGGGACAAATTTCCTCCCGAAAATCTCCCGAAATTCAGGCCGAGCTGGAGGCCACGCCCCCTCCAGCTCCATGCGGACCCGAGTCCGCTTTCCCACAATATAAACAACGTCTACAGTAAAGCAGTTCGTCTGCCGTAAACAGCAATGTTGTGACACTCTTAAACAGGACAATACTGCCATCTAGTGCATTTGATGAAAGCACTTTTGTGCAATGCATAATCAGAGAGGGTGTTCAGCATGGTTAGAAAGATAGAGAACATGACAGAGAATAGAACAAGGATGGACAATTCAACCCTTAACTCAACAATGAGTAGATGAGTGTTATGTGTGTGTATTTGTGTAAATAAATGAACACTGAAATTCAAGTATTTCTTTTATATATATATACATATATATAATAAAATAAATATATATTTATAGCTAGAATTCACTGAAAGTCAATTATTTCTTTTTTATATATATATATATATATATATATATATATATATATATATATATATATATATATATATATATATATATATATATATATATATATATATATATATATCCATCCATCCATCCATTTTCTACCGCTTATACCCTTCGGGGTCGCGGGGATATATATATATATATATATATATATATATATATATATATATATGAAATACTTGACTTGGTGAATTCTAGTTGTAAATATACTCCTCCCCTCTTAACCACGCCCCCAACCACGCCCCCACCCCCCACCTCCCGAAATTGGAGGTCTCAAGGTTGGGTACGTAACAAATGCCGAATTCCATCATAACGACAAATCACCACATGCTAACATGCTACAAACATGACTGACCTGATAACACTTCACAAAAATGGCTCACATTTTGTGCTGGCCAATTTATAGGAAGCGTTTAGCGAGTAATGCTAACATCGAGGAACATCAAAAAGTGCAAAAAAAAAATTATATTGTGATTTTTAGACTAACTAAAGTGTGACTTTTCCTGCAAACACATTTTGTCAATTAAAAAAATGTATGTAATAAAAGTGGTTTTAGTACATAATTAATGTTGAGTTTTGTCATAACAACCTAACACTCCATCTGTCTGTATATATATCATACTTGCCAACCCTCCCGAATTTTCCGGGAGACTCCCGAAATTCAGCGCCTCTCCCGAAAACCTCCCGGGACAAATATTCTCCCGAAAATCTCCCGATTTTCAGCCGGAGCTGGAGGCCACGCCCCCTCCAGCTCCATGCGGACCTGAGTGAGGACAGCCTTTTTTCATGACGGGAGGACAACAGGGTGACAAGAACTAAATCATCCAGACTACAGATAAATTGT
>NC_084560.2:40530420-40535420 GCF_033978685.3 Nerophis lumbriciformis
ATAGGTGTGGTTGTCGCTGCGCGGGGGTAGAATGGCAGGATGTAGGAGAGGGCTGGCAGAGGGCGGAGGCCCCCGGGGGTTGTTCTCAGGTCGGCACATGGCAGTGACCTCCGCCAACTTACTTCCTGTCATGAAGTTACAGCTTTGAGTTGGCGTCAAGTTGCTTGCTAGGCAAAACAACACTAAAATATTCCCAAGTTTGTACATTTTGATTCGGATCAAAGTCCATTTCTTTGGAACACTTTAGCTCACATTGAGAAAGGACAATTTCACAATTTTAGTCATTTTAAATTTTTCTTGTACTTTGCAATCTTATTAATGGAAATTGCACAAAACGTATACAATCATTGTTGTAATATCACTTATGTTTGTTATTACTATTATTATTATTATTATTTATGTACATTTTTATTAGAGATGTCCGATAATGGCTTTTTTGCCGATATTCCGAAATTGTCCAACTCTTAATTACCGATTCCGATATCAACCGATACCGATATATACAGTCGTGGAATGAACACATTATTATGCCTCATTTTGTTGTGATGCATTAAACAATGTAACAAGGTTTTCCAAAATAAATCAACTCAAGTTATGGAAAAAAATGCCAACATGGCACTGCCATATTTATTATTGAAGTCACAAAGTGTATTGTTTTTTTTAACATGCCTCAAAACAGCAGCTTGGAATTTGGGATATGCTCTCCCTGAAAGAGCATGAGGAGGTTGAGGTGGGCGGGGTTTAGGGGTAGGGGGTAGCGGGAGGTGTATATTGTAGCGTCCCGGAAGAGTTAGTGCTGCAAGGGATTCTGGGTATTTGTTCTGTTGTGTTTATGTGTTTGTCATTCTTGTTTGGTGTGGGTTCACAGTGTGGCGCATATTTGTAACAGTGTTAAAGTTGTTTATACGGCCACCCTCGGTGTGACCTGTATGGCTGTTGACCAAGTATGCTTGCATTCACTTGTGTGTGTGTGTGAAAAGCCGTAGATATTATGTGATTGGGCCGGCACACAAAGGCAGTGCCTTTAAGGTTTATTGGCGCTCTGTACTTCTCCCTACGTCCGTGTACACAGCGGCGTTTTAAAAAGTCATACATTTTACTTTTTGAAACCGATACCGATAATTTCCGATATTACATTTTAAAGCATTTATCGGCCGATAGCATCTCTAATTTTTATTTGTATTCTTATTGTAATATTTTCTATTTTATTTCCATTTATACTCCCATTATTTACTTTTTATATTCGATCTCAATTCTGTACAAATTGTAATTTTTCTGAGGGAACTCTCCTGAAGGAATCAATAAAGTACTATCCATCTATCTATCTATCTATCTATCTATCTATCTATCTATCTATCTATCTATCTATCTATCTATCTATCTATCTATCTATCTATGTATCTATCTATCTATCTATCTATCTATCTATCTATCTATCTATCTATCTATCTAAAAGTTAAAGTTAAAGTTAAAGTACCAATGATTGTCACACACACACTAGGTGTGGCGAAATTATTCTCTGCATTTGACCCATCACCCTTGATCACCCCCTGGGAGGTGAGGGGAGCAGTGGGCAGCAGCGGTGGCCGCGCCCGGGAATCATTTTTGGTGATTTAACCCCCAATTCCAACCCTTGATGCTGAGTGACAAGCAGGGAGGAAATGGGTCCCATTTTTTATAGTCTTTGGTATGACTCGGCCGGGGTTTGAACCCACAACCTACCGATCTCAGGGCGGACACTCTAACCACTACTATCTATCTATGTATGTATTTGCTTTGACTCAACTAATGATATAGAAATAATGAGTTATAATCGTTATTAGCAACATAGCTGAAAAGGTTATGGGCATATTTTAAAGAAACGTTCAGGAAATGTCAAAAAACGAACAGGTGATTAAATTTTGGGGTTGATCCCTATTTTTTTAGCACTTTACGTTACGAGTAGAGATGTCCGATAATATCGGACTGCCGATATTATCGGCCGATAAATGCTTTAAAATGTAATATCGGAAATTATCGATATCTGTTTCAAAAAGTAAAATGTATGACTTTTTAAAACACAGCTGTGTACACGGACGTAAGGAGAAGTACAGAGCGCCAATAAACCTTAAAGTCACAAAATATCTACGGCTTTTCACACACACAAGTGAATGCCCAGCATACTTGGTCAACAGCCATACAGGTCACACTGAGGGTGGCCGTATAAACAACTTTAACACTGTTGCAAATATGCGCCACACTGTGAACCCACACCAAACAAGAATGACAAACACATTTCGGGAGAACATCCGCACCGTAACACAACATAAACACAACAGAACAAATACCCAGAATCCCTTGCAACACTATCTCTTCCGGGACGCTACAATATACACCCCCCCTCCCCCCTTCATATTAAAAACAAGTTATTTTAATATGAAGGTGATCCCGGTCAACATTTAATTCAGGATTGTTATGAAAGTATTCCTTACTATTGGCGGAGGTCTCTGGTCTAACTGTGCTTCTGTAGTTATTGAATTGTTTTTATTGAAACCCTGCAGACAGTTGGGCCGTGGAACAAGGAAGCTTTTTTTTTTTTTGACATCTTAGATGATTTATTAGTTTTCAGGATCATACCAAAATAACAAAATTACCTAACTACATAAAATATTTCCACGTGAGATATTGAGATATTCTTTTTTTATTAGTTTGTGGGTTTATGCCGTACTACGCCACTTTTGATCAAGAGTGATACAGAAGTTCAAGGAACTTTTTTGTCTAAAAAAACACAATTCACCGTATTTATCCAGATTATAGAGCGCAGCCACTAAATCTAAATTTTTGAAGATTTTGTTTCCCAATATACTGTAGAATAGAATATATCTTTATTGTCATTGTGCATTTTACAACGAAATTGTAAGCAAAACTAATTTAGTGCAAATTCATAATACCACATAAAAACATAAGAACATAGATAAATAGATTAAAATACATAAAAAGTCACAGATATATACGTTGTTAAATGAGTTTTTTACACAGAAATATTTTGTAATTGTTTATTTACGTACCTTAATTGTATCCAAACGGTGTCTGCAACAAGGCAGTAAAACGGCTGGTCAAACAAAACAGAAGTCCTCGTCATTGACCCACTAGCTGCGGGGGCTCGCTCTCCAATCAGCTAAACAGACTCAATAAGTCCTCGGTGAGGTTTTTGTGAATTTACTGAGGTGTTTGTGAAACTGAAACAAAACAAAAAGAATGCCGTTGTAAGTTAATAATACTAACACAGACACTCGTAAACGTGTTTGCATATTAGCTAATGCTAACAAGGTTCCAATAATTATTTCCACGTTAGACATTGAGATATTCTCTCTTTATTAGTTTGTAGGTTTATGCCATATTACGCCACTTTTGATCATGAGAGATTCAGAAGTTCAAGGAACTCTTTTTGTCCAAAAAACAAAATCTACCGTATTTATTGGTGTATATAAGCCGCACCCACTAAATTTTTGAAGATTTTTTTTTTTAAATATATTAGCCACACCGGACTATAAGCCGCAGATATATACGTTGTGAAATTAGGTATTTGCAAAGAAATAATTTGTAAATGTTTATTTACATACCTTAATTGTTTCCAAACGGTGTCTGCAACAAGGCAGTAAAACAACTGGTCAAACAAAACAGAAGTCTTCATCATGGGCCCACCAGCTGCGGAAGCTCGCTCTCCAATCAGCTAAACAGACTCCATAATTTCACGGTGACGTTTTGGTGAATTTACTGAGGGGTTTGTGAAACTGAAACAAAACAAAAAGATAGAAGTTAATAATACTAACACAGACACTCATAAACATGTTGGCATATTAGCTAATGCTAACGGCGCTAGACTGATTACGAATATGCATAAAAACACTCCTACAGACACCCCATATGGGACGATTTAGTTAGTAAAATTAGTTTTAGTTATAATGTAAAACTTACAAACGTTGCTTGGGAGTAATGAATGAAGTATCCGTACGAGTAGCAACGCTATGCACGACTAGAAGACGGAAAATCACTTGTGCTTCTGGTTGAAAGCACTGAATAGAAGGTAAACGTTCAACCCGCAGCACCTGGAGCGAGCGAGCTCGTCCAAAAGATGGCGCCATAACACAGACATTAACACACCTTTTCAGTGTCTTTGCCTGCGCTTTTTGCATTATGGTCGTTAGCGGAGAAACATCCATGAACTAGTCACACCGTTTTATAAACCGCAGGGGTCAAAGCGTGGGGGGGAAGTAGCGGCTTATAGCCTGGAATTTATAGTAGTACCCAAGGTTTCCATTTTAGCCCAATGAGGACAACATTTATGTACATAATTGGAATATAATAGTATTTATTTTGAGTAGGTTATAAATAATAGTAAAACAATGGTGGCGCATTATGAGATTTCGCAAAAATGACTGAACTGTTTCTTTAGTTAAAAAACAAAAAAAGCCTTGTTATACAAAACCCAAACGTCCACTGTGGAGGATGCTGGTTCATTTGTGGCCCGCCACAATTTGTTTTTTTAACGGCACGCGGCAAATACTAACTACATTAAAAAAAAGTGGAATAAAAGAGCAAAGAGATGGAATGTAACAAGAAAATGTTGGTTGACTCCAATTAACACCATGCAGGCTGTTTTTTTTCTTTAAAGTTGTCATAGCTCAAAAAATAATGATGAATCAAAATCAATGTTTTATAAATTATTGACCGGCAATATTCCACTTGGAAATATTTTGGGGGCAAATATTGCATATTTTGTGTGTTTGTTGTATAAAAAAAACGTGTTTTCTGTGATAAAAAAAAAAAAAAGCATAAAATAAACCCCCCAAATAACGGATAGATCTGAGGTTTATCTAGAGGAAAAAAATGTATGACTTATTTTTAACACTTTTATGAGTGAGGCCCCTTTTGGATCCCCAAGAATCTTAGTGGGATTTAAAAATAAAAAATAAAAACCTGTCATTCCCCTAAAAAATAGTAATGAATTATGATATTTT
>NC_084560.2:40540420-40550420 GCF_033978685.3 Nerophis lumbriciformis
TTTTTTTTTTTGGCGGGGAGGGGAAGTGGGGGCTTAGTCACTACCAGCTGACCGGCTAATGTTCGTCCTTAAAAAAAATAAATAAAATAAATAAAAAAAGTTGTGGCTCGCCGCCCAGCTGTTGTTGTTCTTGAGAACATCTCCCACTCGCCGTGACTAAGACCACGCTTCCATTCCAGCTGCTCCATCGTCACACTTTTTTTTTTTCTTTCTTTTTTTTGTCCGTGCACAAACGAGAATTCCCAGTTGAAAGTTTTTCACCCCAGGCTGTAATTAGCATCGGCGCTTACCTGCACCTTGCTTTGAGAAAAAAAAAAAATTCCACACATTTCGACACCAAGGACGCGTCCGCGCCGATCTCGCCCTGTCAGCCGGCGTTTCCGGCGAGAGCGTGTGATGGCAAGGAAATTGGCGGCGAGATGCATCGCAGGAATCTCGATGATGAGATTAGCGTGGAATCTGACCCCGCCTCCCTCCACCCGTGTCTTATCACGCTGCCTACAGAATGAACCCGACCTTGTCCCACTTGGCCCGACACCTTCCTGGGGCCACAAGCTTCAGGTAGGAAAACTACCGATAAGCCGCACCCACTAAATTTTATAAGAAAAACATATTATTATTCAATATATTCGCAGCAGATACAGTATATATGTAGTTATTTACACAGAAATGTTTATTTACATACCTTAATTGTTTCCAAACGGTGCCTGTAACAGGGCAGTAAAACGGCTGATCAAACAAAACAGAAGTCTTCGTCATGGACCCACTACACTGCAAAAACTGAAATCTAAGTAAGATTAAATATGTCAAATAAGGGTGATATTTGCTTATTTTTTGTCTGATAAGATAATTCTTCTCACTAACCAGATTTTATGTTAGAGCAGACCTGGGCAAATGAAGGCCACATGCGTCTCGTTGAGCTTTTCAATCTGGCCCGCCGGACATTCCCAAATAATTTTTTTAGATCTTTAAGATGGAAAGTGTAGCCGCCATTATGATGTTTTCTAATGACCGTAAGTATTTCAATGGTTGGAATCTGCGCTTTGGGGTGATATACCAGTTACTATGGTCATCTAATTAGTTACTATGGTCATCTAATTATTTACTATGGTCATCTACGTCACAGCAGCTCAGACGAGGCACCAAGCAGTGTGGGCGGGAAGCGTTTCCACAGACGCGGAAGGAGATTTTCACAACAAAGTTCTAAAGCTTAGTGATGTATCAGATATATCAGATTGTAGGTGGGTTTATTTTGTACCCTACATGTTGATATTTCACTGTTTGTTGCATTTTTGTTGCGTTTCACTTGATTGTAAAATATGTCAATCAAAAAGGGGTATGACGTTTATATTTTGTCAATATTCAGTGTTTTATCCTTCATAGAAACATGTAAAATTCCATTACGTTTTTTTAAGGCGGTCTGTCGTAACGTTTTTAGCATTCAATCAGACATTATTGTGAAGTTTTGTATTAGTGTTCCTAAAAATAGATATACCGGCCCCCAGACACATTTTTTTTTCTCTAAATGTGGCCCCCGAGTCAAAATAATTGCCCAGGCCTGTGTTAGTGTTTTACTTGTTTTAAGTGTTTTGGTCCTAAATGATCTCAGTAAGATATTACAGCTTGTTGCTGAGATTTGATGACCTATATTGAGTAAAACATGCTTGAAACTAGAATATCAAGTGTTGCAAAGCTGTGTCATCAACACTCACAAGTATAAAACTACTTTTTTAAAGTCATCATTTCTTATTTCGAGCATGAAAAAAAAAAATCATGACTTTGACACAATTGTGTCTCATAGTTAAAACAGATGACAGCCAAATGGACTTTGCTGTTTTATTTTCAATGAAACAATAGAAAATACGTACTCATGTAGTAGTACAATAGTTATTAGTGAGAATATACTTATTTTAAGGTATTTTTTGGGTTCATTGAGGTTAGCTAATTTGACTTGTTTTGGAAAGTCTTGACAAGCCAAATTTTCTTGTTCTATTGGCAGATAATTTTGCTTAGTTCAAATAAAATACCCCTCATTTTTGTATTTTTTTTCTTGTTTTTTGAACACTGACTTTTTGCAGTGTAGCTGCGGAAACTAGCTTTCCAATCAGATGATCGGATTGCATTGTAAGTTAATATTACTAACACACACACTCGTAAACGTGTTCGCATATTAGCTAATGCTAACGACTTTAGCTTCTTCACATTACAATAGCGTGTACAAATATGAATGACAACACTCCCACAGACATCACACATGGGACGGTTTAGTAAGTATGAACAGTTTTAGTTATATTGTAAAACTTGGTGTGATGAATGAGGAATCATTATTAGTAGAAACGCAATGGATGTCTAGAAGACAGGACAGAATTTATACTTCCGGTTGAAGTCTCAGTCTGAACACTAGTTAGCAAACTCGTCCAAAATGTATATAAATAGTATGTTTTAGCTGATAGACAACATCAGATGGTTATAAAAGATCCAAAGTAATTAGTCTCGTTAAAAATGCAGTGTTAATTATCAAATATTATGAGCATTTGACAATTTTCTATTTGTTTTCAGAATTGCATGGCTGGCCCAAAAAAAATTCTCGCGGGGCCGTTTATAGCCCAGGGGCCACAGTTTACTATTACCAGGATTTGTTACAAAGTTTAGAAGTGGGGGGAAACCATGAAAATTGTTTCAAATAAACAGTTTGTATTCTTTTTTACAAAATGTTTTCTACTTGTTGTGTCCTAATCCCGTGTAACGCATTTTAGTACAGTACTTGATAATAATACAAATATTTGAGCAATAAAATTAAAATATATACAATTGTGATTGGTTTTACTTATTTAATATACATTTTTTTAATATAAACAAAAACTAGATATATGTACATGTATTTCATATTCTTCTTATTATATCATTGTAAAATAGATTTTTGCAAGATTAACTTTCAATTATTTTTTGTATTGTACTGTATTTGTATTTGATATTAGACTATTGCATATTTTAACAACAAACTTATTTAATTAAATAATGCAAATATTGGGAAAAAAATTATAAAACATTTAAAATAAATAAATTCATCAATATTATGTATATAATTTATACAATTAAATAACATAAATATTTGAATAATACATATATCATGTATAAAACATTTATTTACTTTCACAACATATTTACATATTGAAATTTGAAAAATAATAATACTAATACAATCAAAATAAATACATTAATTAATACAATGAAATATAAATACAGTATATATACCGGTATATATATTTACATATATACATATATATTTATATATATATACAGATATATATTAATTTATACATATATTTATATATTTATACATAAATATACACATATATTTATACATTGATATATGTAATGTTTATAATTAAATAACAAAATATTTGAATAGTACATATATATATATATAACATTTATTTACTTAAAAAAAATATTTAAATAACAATATTTGGAAAAATAATACAGATAAAATAAATACATTAAAATCTTTGTATACAATATGTATATATATTTATGTGTGTGTGTGTGTGTGTATATATATATATATATATATATATATATATATATATATATATATAATACATATACACACACACATGTTTATACATAAATATACACATATATTTATACATTGATATATGTAATGTATATAATTAAATAACAAAATATTTGAATAGTACATATATTATTTATAAAAATTGTATTTACTTTAAAAAAATATTTAAATAATATTTGAAAAATAATACAAATAAAATAAATAGATACAATAAAATCTATATATACAATGTATATATATATATATATATATATATGTTTATACATAGTTATACATTTATATATGTAATTTATATAATTTAATAACAAAAATATTTGAAAAAAATATACATATATACATCAACTTAATTTACTTCAACAGTTATAAATGCTTTTTATGTTTCCATCCTTTTTAATACAACTTTAAGATCCAACGACGAAGTGCGTTAGGGAACGTTGACAAAAAACATCCTAGCCGAAAACGTATTAAAAAAAAAGCCTTGTGATTTTTGATATTGCATCTTAGTTATTACGTTTTTTTTTATAGCTGGCGTTAAGACGGTGTGCTATGTTGACTCGGTTGACTCACTCTTGTAACAATCGAGCTGTAATTCACCTGTGGCAGCGTTTCGTTTGACCCACATTTTTCAGCCCTCACACAAACACGTCCCCCTGACAGGAGCAAAACTCCCCCCCCCCCAAAGTGGAGTTGTGCAAGTGAAAGTGTGCTAAGTAGCGGTACAATCTCAACTATCAGTCCTTCCTTCGCCACTTTCCCTTACTTTCCTTCCCGCGTGACGCTGGTGATATTTATACAGCAACAGGGCAGCGCCGACGTTCTCAGGCTTAAGACGTAGTTGTCACGGTTACATTGTGTGCGTGTGTGTGTGTGTGTGTGTTTGTGTTTCAACGGCCCTCTTATCGCGCACACCTGGCCCACTTCCTCCTATGCCTATATATGGGCAGAGCTTCCCCTACCTGGGCCCCACTCTGAATTCCAATAAGTGGCAGCGTGTGTGTGTGTGTTTGTGTGTGTGTGAGTGTGTGTGTAGCGGCCGTACGTCATGGAAAAGTAGGATCAATGGGCCCGCGTGTTCTTAAGGTGTTCCTTTTTTGTTTTTCTGAAGGTAATCAGTGAACGGCGTGACTCAGCCCGGGTTGATTATTCAAAGTGGAAGGACACGAGGAGAGCAGGAAGTGCGCTCACCTAGATAGGATACGGCAGGATAACACCTGGATGGGCCAAACTGACACACCTGCATTGACAAACAAGTGCGTGAGCGACGTGTTTAAAGTCCGAATTGTGGGCGAGGGTAGCCAGACGAGTGGGTTGAAAGGTCGAAGGGCGCCACCTATGGCAGCAAACATGGATCTAATACAGGCCTGGGCAATTATTTGGACTCGGGGGGCCACATTTAGAGACAAAAAATGTGTCTGGGGGCCGGTATATCTATTTTTAGCCTCACAATAATGCATACTTGCCAACCTTGAGACCTCCAATTTCGGGAGGTGTGGGGGTGGGGATGGGGGGGCGTGGTTAGGGGCGTGGTTAAGAGGGGAGGAGTATATTGACAGCTAGAATTCACCAAGTCAAGTATTTCATTTTATATATATATGTGTATATATATATATATATATATATGTATATATATATATATATATATATATATATATGTATGTGTGGGAAAAAAATCACAAGACTATTTTATCTCTACAGGCCTGTTTCATGAGGGGGGGTACCCTCAATCATCAGGAGATTTTAATGGGAGCATTCGCAAACAATCGTTTATATAGTGCACAGAGTGGGTGGGTACAGGCTGGCCTAGGGGCGTGGTGATTGGCTCATGTGTTACCTAGGAGGTGTTTCCGTCTATGGCGGCATGTTGTTACAATTTCGCTGCGCTTGTTGAGGGATGACAGGTCTGGACGGTAAATAATAAACAGTTTCTCTTTCAAGCATAGGTTGCATCTTACAATAGTGGTAATAAAAGATGCAACCTATGCTTGAAAGAGAAACTGTTTATTATTTACCGTCCAGACCTGTCATCCCTCAACAAGCGCAGCGAAATTGTAACAACATGCCGCCATAGACGGAAACACCTCCTAGGTAACACATGAGCCAATCACCACGCCCCTAGGCCAGCCTGTACCCACCCACTCTGTGCCCTATATAAACCATGGTATGCGAATGCTCCCATTAAAATCTCCTGATGATTGAGGGTACCCCCCTCATGAAACAGGCCTGTAGAGATAAAATAGTCTTGTGATTTTTTTCCCACACATACATATATTGCGCTCTACTACGGTATCGAGCACTATTTTTTGGATAACCTTATTAAGACATATATATATATATATATATATATATATATATACATCCTGAAAATATGCAAACAAAACTGTGTTTAGATCATTGATACTTCAAACTTGCATAAATAAATCTTAAGGAATATAACATAACTTGGCTTCTGTGAGCTTCAAAATGTAATGAATAAAATGTTAAAGTTGTTGATAAACAAGCAATTATTTTAATAATTAAATATGGTCATTTTAAATGAGTTATTATGATCATTTAAAATTAATTATTTCAAATATGTTTATTTTAATGTATAATTCTATGGCTGAGTGTAATAAGGAGTCAGAGAAAATACAAATAAAAATATAATTAATTTTGATGTTTTTAGCAAAATATAGTAAAACATTTTTTAATTTTTTTTAAAATTAATATATATATTTATTTTTAGGTAAGATAAACATAATAATACAATTTATCTGTAGTCTGGATGATTTAGTTCTTGTCACCCTGTTGTCCTCCCGTCATGAAATAAAGGCTGTCCTCACTCAGGTCCGCATGGAGCTGGAGGGGGCGTGGCCTCCAGCTCCGGCTGAAAATCGGGAGATTTTCGGGAGAATATTTGTCCCGGGAGGTTTTCGGGAGAGGCGCTGAATTTCGGGAGTCTCCCGGAAAATTCGGGAGGGTTGGCAAGTATGCAATAATGTCTGATTGAATGCTAAAAACGTTATGACAGACCGCCTTAAAAAACGTAATGAAATTTTTTTTTTTTCTATGAACGATAAAACACTGAATATTGACAAAATATGAATGTCACACCCCCTTTCGATCGACATATTTTACAATCAAATGAAACGTAACAAAAATGCAACAGACAGTGAAATATGAACGCGAATGGTACAAAATAAACCCACATACAATCTGATACATCTGATACATCACTAAGCCAGTGGTTCTTAACCTGGGTTTGATGGAACCCTAGGGGTTCGGCGGAGGTCGAGACACACCCGACTCATCGTGTAAATACAAACTTCAGCAGACTGATTTGCAGGTGTGTAATTTGTTGTGAGTTTATGCACTGTGTTGGTTTTGTTCTTTGAACAAGGTGATGTTCATGCACGCTTCATTTTGTGCACCAGTAAAAAAACATGGTAACACTTTAGTATGGGGAACATATTCACCATTAATTAGTTGCTTATTAACATGCAAATTAGTAACATATTGGCTCTTAACTAGTCATTATTAAGTACTTATTAATGCCTTATTCGGCATAACTCTAACCCTGACCCTAACCAAATAACTCTAAATTAAGTCTTTATTACTTAGAATATGTTCCCCATACTAAAGTGTTACCAAAAACATATAACTTTGTCTTGAATTTGAAAAAAAAAACATTTTATTTTTCACTAAAGAAGGGTTCGGTGAATGCGCATATGAAACTACTGGGGTTCGGTACCTCCAACAAGGTTAAGAACCACTGTCCTAAGCTTTAGAACTTTGTTGTGAAAATCTCCTTCCGCGTCTGTGGAAACGCTTCCCGCCCACACTGCTTGGTGCCTCGTCTGAGCTGCTGTGACGTAGATTACCATAGTAACTAATTAGATGACCATAGTAACTAATTAGATGACCATAGTAACTAATTAGATGACCATAGTAACTAATTAGATGACGATAGTAACTAGTATATCATGCAAAAGCGCAGATTCCAAGCATTGAAATACTTTGTATAGTTGAAGACTTACAGTCATTAGAAAAGATGAGTGCACATCATAATGGCAGCTAGTTTCCATCTTAAAGATCTAAAAAAAATTATTTGGGAATGTCTGGCGGGCCAGATTGAAAAGCTTAACGGGCCGCATGTGGCCCCCGGGCCTTCATTTGCCCAGGTCTGATCTAATACTAACTGACAATTATATGCTAAGTTCCACATGATTTGTCGACGAGTCCTGCTTAAAATTTTGCAGACACGTGCTTGTCAGTCCCCGGAAGGTGTGTGCCAAATTTCGTGGGGATTCAGCCAAGCACCTTCAAGTTACAGGGGGCGTTTCGCGGAGCGCATTGAACTGTGCAGGGAAGCACAATACCAGAGTCTGGTATATTGGATAAGTGCAAAAAGTAGGTCAATTGTCAAAGCTACGTAAAGGACTCCTGTTTCTCCCGAACAATTAGCCCCGGTTCAACAAACTTTGATATTGAGTGACTTAATCGGATCGCTACGTGCTCAATACCGGGGTAGAGCGGAATATACGTTAGGTCAGGAAAAAACACAGAGGCTATTTCATCCCTACCTGTGTTTTTTCCTGGCCTAACGCATATATATATATATATATATATATATATATATATATACATATATATACATACATATATATATATATATATATATATATATAGATACATATATATATATATATATATATATATATATACATATATATATATATATACATACATACATATACATATATATATATATATATATATATATATATATATATATATATATATATATATATATATACATACATACATAGCTATTAGGCTGTTCTAGCTTTTATTTTAATTTTATTTTTTATCTTTTTTATTTTTTTTCAATACACTGTAGCACTTTGAGGTTGTTTGCTCAATGTAAAGTGCTTGCTACAAATAAAATCTATTATTATTATCACGGAGGTTAGATGCTACATTGGTTAGCACGGAGGTTGGATGCTACATTGGTTAGCACGGAGGTTGGATGCTACATTGGTTAGCACGGAGGTTGGATGCTACATTGGTTAGCACGGAGGTTAGATGCTACATTGGTTAGCACGGAAGACCGGGCTTTCTGCTCCGCCGCTCCGAGTCTGTGGAATGCTCTCCCTGACCACCTGAGGGCACCACAGACTGTGGATGCTTTTAAAAAAGGCTTAAAAACCCTTTTTTTTTTTTTTTAAATGCCTTTTTTAGAAATATGCATACTGGTTCTAGCTACTAGGCTGTTCTAGCTTTTATTTTTTTTATATTATCTTTTTATTATTTTTTTTTTCAATACACTTTAGCACTTTGAGGTTGTTTGCTCAATGTAAAGTGCTTTCTACAAATAAAATCTATTATTATTATCATGGAGGTTAGATGCTGCATTGGTTAGCACGGAGGTTAGATGCTACATTGGTTAGCATGGAGGTTAGATTCTATATTGGTTAACACGGAGGTTAGATGCTACATTGGTTAGCACGGAAGACCGGGCTTTCTGCTCCGCGTCTGTGGAATGCTCTCCCTGACCACCTGAGGGCACCACAGACTGTGGAGGCTTAAAACCCTTTTTTTTTTCAAAGCATTTTTTAGATGTATGCATACTAGTTCTAACTATTAGGCTGTTCTAGCTTTTATTTTTATTTATTTTTTTATTATCTTTTTATTATCATTTTTTTTTTCAATACACTGTAGCACTTTGAGGGTGTTTGCTCAATGTAAAGTGCTTTCTACAAATAAAATATGTTATTATTATTACGGAGGTTGGATGCTACATTGGTTAGCACGGAGGTTGGATGCAGGTCAGTTGTGGGCAGCTACAGAGCATGCATTATAAGATAATAGTCGTTGTGTTGGGACTAATGAAGCAGATTTATGGCTACCAGAGTGCTAGAGAAAAC
Organism: Nerophis lumbriciformis; assembly: GCF_033978685.3. Classification (NCBI taxonomy): domain Eukaryota; kingdom Metazoa; phylum Chordata; class Actinopteri; order Syngnathiformes; family Syngnathidae; genus Nerophis; species Nerophis lumbriciformis. The sequence continues at coordinate 40,549,901 of NC_084560.2, forward strand.
AAGAAAAAAAGCGCTGTGACCTCCAGAAAGGTGACGAGGGGGACACAGGAGTTTCTTGTGACTTGATGTCGGTCCGTCCCATCCCTGGCCTTCAGCGACGTGCCGCTGCTCCTTCTCCTTGTCCTTTGCCAGGCCTTCATAAAGCCAGGACTTTGCTTTTCCTCGGTCAACTTGCCAGCGCTTTCCCATCAGTCCAGCCCTCCTGGAAGGGGCCTGAAGGAGCGTGTCTGCAGGCCAAGTGAGGCGGGGGGTTCCCTCTGGAGACGTTCCTTGGCTCGGGACCCCGGTCCTCGTTTGGGCGAGACCAGACCTTGGTCTCCTCTGAAGTGAGCGTGGTGAGGAAGAAGAAGAGAAGGGACTTCAGCAGGCTGTGTGGCAACACGCACCATCTGCTTGATAGCTAGCGACTATTCTGGGATAGCGGAGGACTTTGGATGCGGCTCAGAGTCCGTAATCCTTGTAGTCCCCAGAATCTCACAGTTGTTTGCTTCTTCCACCAGCAAGCTTCTCACATCTCTGA
>NC_084560.2:40557920-40765420 GCF_033978685.3 Nerophis lumbriciformis
GTCTACATCCGGTGTTTGTGCTCTGTGGATTATTTTGAGTCTTCCTATGTGTTTATATTGTGCAAGATGGCGGTTATCATCAATACCAGGTTGGCGGAACAATCACATTATTTATACGACCCATTTACATTGAGTGTGTAGACTTTGACTTTGTGGATTATTTCAAGTCATCCTATGCATTTATATCACGCAAGGTAGCGGTCATCATTAATGAATGGTGGGCGAAACAATCACATTATTCATATGAAACATTTACATTGAGTGTGCCGACATTGACATTGTGTATTATTTTGAGTCTTCCTACGTATTTATATTGTGCGTGGTGGCGGTTATCATTAATAACTAGTTGGCTAAAAAATCCCATTAACACGACACATTTACATTGAGTGTGTAGACTTTGATTTTGTGGATTATTTCGGGTCTTCCTATGTATCTATTATATGCTAAGTGGCAGTTATCACTAAGATTGGCGGAACAATCACATTATGTATACGACACATTTACATTGAGTGTGTAGACTTTGACTTTGTGGATTATTTCAAGTCGTCCTATGCATTTATATCATGCAAGGTAGCGGTCATCATTAATGAATGGTGGGCGAAACAATCACATTATTCATATGAAACATTTACATTGAGTGTGCCGACATTGACATTGTGTATTATTTTGAGTCTTCCTACGTATTTATACTATGCGAAGTGGCGGTTATCATTAATAACTGGTTGGCGAAAAAATCCCATTAACACGACACATTTACAATGAGTGTGTAGACTTTGATTTTGTGGATTATTTTGGGTCTTCCTATGTGTTTATATTATGCCAGGTGGCGGTTATCACAAACAACTGGTGGGCGGAACAATCACATTATTCATATGAAACATTTACATTGAGTGTGCTGACTGTGACTTTGTGTATTATTTTAAGTCTTCCTACGTATTTATATTGTGCAAGGTGGCAGTTATCATTAATAACTAGTTGGCAAAAAAAAAAAAAAAAAAAAAAAAAAAAAATCACATTTATGTGACACATTTACATTAGTGTGTAGACTTTGATTTTGTGGATTATTTCGGGTCTTACTATGCACTTATATTACGCAAGGTAGCGGTCATCATTAATAACTGGTGGGCGAAACAATCACATTATCCATACGACCCATTTACAATGAGTGTGTAGACTTTGACTTTGCGTATTATTTTGAGTCTTCCTATGTATTTATATTGTGCGAGGTGGCGGTTATCATTAATAACTGGTTGGCGGGGAAAAAACATTTATACGACACATTTACATTGAGTGTGTAGACTTTGATTTTGTGTATTATTTCGGGTCTTCCTATGTGTGTATATTATGCCAGGTGGCGGTTATCACAAACAACTGGTGGGCGGAACAATCACATTATTCATATGAAACATTTACATTGAGTGTGCCGACTGACTTTGTGTATTATTTTGAGTCTTCCTACGTATTTATATTGTGCAAGGTGGCGGTTTTCATTAATAACTAGTTGGCAAAAAAAAAAAAAAAAAAATCACATTTATGTGACACATTTACATTAGTGTGTAGACTTTGATTTTGTGGATTATTTCGGGTCTTCCTATGTATTTATATTATGCTAGGTGCCTTTGTATTTGTATTAATTTCTATAAAGTAAAGTAGTGGTTACCATCAATTAACATGTGGCAGGATCTACTTTGCCCGCTCATGAATAAGTGAGCGTGACTTTTTGGATTATTTTGAGTCTTCCCGTTTTATCACTCCTGCGCAAAGTGGTGGTTATTATCAACAACTGTCCTCAGGATCGATTGTAGTGATGATATAACTTGGATTATTTCCGTTGGACCAAGCGGTGGTTGTCACGGTCAACTGTCGGGAGTGCGCGTGAAGACATACGGAAGGATACGTTTCTTGAAAAAACGGAAGATTGGCGTGTTTGATGGCGGCGGTCAGCAGGCATGCGGCGTGCGGCTGGCGTCCCATTAGGAGCGGGGTCAACGCTCCCATTGTGAGGCGGCGGGCGGGAGGGGGCGTGTCCTCGGGGATAATGAGAAAGAATGACAGGAATCCGCGGCTGATAACGTGACGCTCCCGAGATGCTCGTCAGCGGATAATCTCCCACATCCTTCCCCTCGGCCCGCGCCTCGTATTAACGGCATGTCCCGTCCTCTTCCCTCCCCTCGCAGGCGGACTCGCCTCTTCGCCATCCTGATCCCGCCCGTCTGCGTGCGGCGGCCGTCACTTGCTCAGTAGGCAGTGTAGATCCTGTGTAACGTCAGCAGCTACATCTGGCTACTGGGTCTCTGGCGGCAAGGCCTACTTTCCTGGGTCTTCCTCCTGATGGCGTCAACCCCCCCCAGACAGGAAGTCCTCTGCCCCCCCCCCGAGGATCCCCTGGTCTGCTTCTTCCTGTGTGGATTTGCTCTGTCCTGAACCTGGCATACAATGTAGGTTCCTGTGTGCTACAATTCTACAGCTACATTGTCTGCTGGGTTTCTGGCTAGCAATATAATCCATCAGCCGGAATCAATGGCGATCAATAACGTCAGCGGGAAGGTAAGTTAAGACATCCGTGATGGAATGTTCCGCCAATAAAAAGATGCGACCGCACCTTGTGGCGTCTGTCTAGTCTGTCCGAGTGTGTGGCACTACTGGTCTGCAACCAGCGGAGGCGCTGTTGCGTCGACGAGCGCCGAAAAAAAGTTCATAACAATGTAAAAGGAGTACAATATGACACCCTGGGGCTGGAAACTATCCCGATAGAAGTGTTTTAAATAGGTCAATATTAGAGATGTCCGATAATATCGGACTGCCGATATTATCGGCCGATAAATGCTTTAAAATGTAATAATAATATGAATAATAATAATAGATTTTATTTGTAAAAAGCACTTTATATTGAGTAAACAATCTCAAAGTGCGACAGTATTAAAAAATAAATAAATAAATAAATACAAATAAAAACTAGAACAGCCAAATAGCTATAACTAGAATGCATATATCTAAAAAAAAAAGGGGCTTTTAAGCCTTTTTTAAAAGCATCCACAGTCTGTGGTACCCTCAGGTGGTCAGGGAGAGCGTTCCACAGACTGGGAGCGGCGGAGCAGAAAGCCCGGTCTCCCATTGTTCGAAGCTTTCTCCTCTGATGCGACCGCACCTTGTGGCGTCTGTCTAGTCTGTCCGAGTGTGTGGCACTGCTGGTCTTCAACCAGCGGAGGCGCTGTTGCGTCGACGAGCGCCGAAAAAAAGTTCATAACAATGTAAAAGGAGTACAATATGACACCCTGGGGCTGGAAACTATCCCGATAGAAGTGTTTTAAATAGGTCAATATTAGATAATATCGGACTGCCGATATTATCGGCCGATAAATGCTTTAAAATGTAATAATAATATGAATAATAATAATAGATTTTATTTGTAAAAAGCACTTTATATTGAGTAAACAATCTCAAAGTGCGACAGTATTAAAAAATAAATAAATAAATAAAAATAAAAACTAGGACAGCCAAATAGCTATAACTAGTATGCATATATCTAAAAAAAAAAAAAAGGCTTTTTTAAAAAGAAGGGCTTTTAAGCCTTTTTTAAAAGCATCCACAGTCTGTGGTACCCTCAGGTGGTCAGGGAGAGCGTTCCACAGACTGGGAGCGGCGTAGCAGAAAGCCCGGTCTCCCATTGTTCGAAGCTTTGTCCTCTGAGGTTGGAGGAGGTTAGCCGGTCCGGAGCGGAGGTGTCGTGTGGAGGATTTGGGGGTGAGTACCGTATTTTTCGGACTATAAGTCGCAGTTTTTTTTCAGAGTTTGGCCGGGCTCCAGTGCAACTATGTTTTTTTCCTTCTTTATTATGCATTTTCGGCAGGTGCGACTTATACTCCGAAAAATACGGTAGTTCTTTGAGGTAGAGGGGGGGCATTTCCATGGAGGCACTGGTGGGTTAGCAGTAATATCGGAAATTATCGGTATCGGTTTCAAAAAGTAAAATGTATGACTTTTTAAAAGGCCGCTGTGTACACGGACGTAGGGAGAAGTACAGAGCGCCAATAAACCTTAAAGGCACTTCCTTTGCGTGCCGGCCCAGTCACATAATATCTTTTAGCTTTTCACACACACAAGTGAATGCAAGCCATACTTGGTCAACAGCCATACAGGTCACACAGAGTGGCCGTATAAACAACTTTAACACTGTTACAAATATGCGCCACATTGTGAACCCACACCAAATAATAAATGCTTTAAAATGTAACATCGGAAATTATCGGTATCGGTTTCAACCTCCCGATTTTCCCGAGAGACTCCAGAATTTCAGTGCCCCTCCCGAAAATCTCCCAGGGCAACCGTTCTCCCGAATTTCTCCCAATTTCCACCACAACATTATTGGGGGCGTGCCTTAAAGGCACTGCCTTTAGCGTCCTCTACAACCTGTCGTCACGTCCGCTTTTACTCCATACAAACAGCGTGCCAGCCCAGACACATAATATATACGGATTTTGCACACACATAAGTGAATGCATGCATACTTGGTCAACAGCCATACAGGTCACACTGAGGGTGGCCGTATAAACAACTTTAACACTGTTACAAATATGCGCCACACTGTGAACCCACACCAAACAAGAATGACAAACACATTTCGGGAGAACATCCGCACCGTAACACAACAGAACAAATACCCAGAACCCCTTGCAGCACTAACTCTTCCGGGACGCTACAATATACACCCCCACATCGATCTCCTCATGCTCCCTCAGGGAGAGCATGTCCCAAATTCCAAGCTGCTGTTTTGAGGCATGTTAAAAAAAAATAATGCACTTTGTGACTTCAATAATAAATATGGCAGTGCCATGTTGGCATTTTTTTTCCATAACTTGAGTTGATTTATTTTGGAAAACCTTGTTACATTGTTTAATGCATCCAGCGGGGTATCACAACAAAATTAGGCATAATAATGTGTTCATTCCACCACTGTATATTTCGGTATCGGTTGATATCGGAATTGGTAATTAAGAGTTGGACAATATCGGAATATCGACAAAAAAGCCATTATCGGACATCTCCAGTCAATATTGATAATTATTGATGCATTTATGACGCATTTAAAGTATGGACCAGGAGGAAAATATATCAAATGTAAACTTTTTTTATTTCAAATGCAACTTTCCTCTGATTATAATCCCCTCAGCTGTCAAGGAAATGTCAACACAAGCAAACAACGTAAACAAAATGGTCAAATCCCTTATGGTTTATGTTTATTTCCAACATGATAACTGGCAGTTTCTCTTCTCAACATGTCAAAAAAGGAGTAGGAAGAAGCAGAGCTTATTTAATCCTACCCCATTTTCCACACTTACCGTATTTTTCGGACTATAAGTCGCAGTTTTTTTTTTTTCATAGTTTGGCCGGGGGTGCGACTTATACTCAGGAGCGACTTATGTGTGAAATGATTAACACATTATAATATTATTGGTCTCATTCACGTAAGAGACTAGACGTATAAGATTTCATGGGATTTAGCGATTAGGAGTGACAGATTGTTTGGTAAACGTATAGCATGTTCTATATGTTATAGTTATTTGAATGACTCTTACCATAATATGTTACGTTAACATACCAGTTGGTTATTTATACCTCATATAACGTACACTTATTCAGCCTGTTGTTCACTATTCTTTATTTATTTTAAATTGCCTTTCAAATGTCTATTCTTGCTGTTGGCTTTTATCAAATACATTTCCCCCAAAAATGCGACTTATATATGTTTTTTTCCTTCTTTATTATGCATTTTTGGCTGGTGCGACTTATACTCCAGAGCGACTTATACTCCGAAAAATACGGTTATTATTATTATTATTATGATTATATATTATATAACTTGATTGTTAAGTTAAGTTAAAGTAGCAATGATTGTCACACACACACACTAGGTGTGGCGAAATCATTCTCTGCATTTGACCCATCACCCTCGATTCCCCCCCTGGGAGGTGAGGGGAGCAGTGAGCAGCAGCGGTGGCCGCGCCCGGGAATCATATGCATGGAGCGGGATGGTTTGGACGCTGGAACACTTTGAGAAAGGTGAAAGTAGTATCAATTAATCAAGTTGACTTATATAGCACTTAATCATGAATGTCTTAAAGGGCCAATAACTATTGTTCTTGGGGTCAAATCAATGCATGGACGAGTGCGTACAAAAATATGTCAAATTGGAATTATGGCAAAAGTTGGATGTGACTGATGAGACATTTTGTAACATTCAAATTCAATTTTCGATTTTAATTTTGTCAGGAAAAAATAAGTATTTGTTGGAAAACTGCGATTTTTTTTTTCTCTCCGGATTTTGTTACCCCGCCATGATGTGAGCATTTCCACGCACAAAGTAACAACTATCATCGGGATTACCCCCTGTGGAGCCCAGTCGTAGTGTTTAGTGGCCAGTCAGCAGGTTGACCATCAGAGTTCATCGCCCCGCCCAGATCCTACGCCGTTGGCTAAAACGCGTCGCGATATATCGTCGTTCGTCTTTCTCGTGTCCGCGATCGTGGTTTCGGCTCTTTCGGCCAAAAGTTCACTATTTATTTATTTTAAATTGCCTTTCAAATGTCTATTCTTGGTGTTGGCTTTTATCAAATACATTTCCCCAAAAAATGCGACTTATACTCCAGTGCGACTTATATATGTTTTTTTCCTTCTTTATTATGCATTTTCGGCCGGTGCGACTTATACTCCGGAGCGACTTATACGCCGAAAAATGCGGTACGTCCACTTTCTGTCCTCAATTTATTCACAACATACTCCAATTAATAGTCAAATTAAATAAATAAATAGCAAAGTAAGGTGTATTTCATAAAGTGAGATGAATACGATTATCAATACATTCAGAATGTTTATCATGATTTTACTTCTATATAATTGGTACAAGGATATTTCACATGTCTTTACTGTGTATATAATTGAACAGTATTTATGTCTATTTATAAATGTTGTGAAAAGGAAATGTCATATTTTTTGGAAGCTCATCTTATACTTGACATTGTTTATAGGGTTAGGCGCAATAAGTGTTCAACTTCGGCCTAAACCCTTTCGGTCTGCAGCATTTTTTAATTTATGAATGTACAACTGTTTGTTTATGTAAAACTGTCTGTTTATTTTGTTGACCATTGACCGAAGAAATAATAATAAACTAAACTTCTTTGTAAACACTTTTAAGTTGGAAGAGTTTCTTAAACTGCATCATATCAGTCCATTGTTTATTAACCCATTCCATCATTTAATTCCACATACTGATATGTACTAAAGATTTTAAGTGTTGTTTGTGCATACAAATTCTTTAAATTGAGGTTATATTTCTCTTTTGTTGAGAAGAATTGTTGTATATTCTTGGGTAGCAGTTTATAGTTTGCTTTGTGTATAATTTTAACTGTTTGCAAATTCACTATGTTGTTAAATTTCAATATTTTGGATTCAATAAATGTTCTTTATATCCAACATCATGTATTATTCTTACTGGTTAGTGAATGAAGCATTTTTTTTGTACTTATTTCCCCATATTTCTGCACAATAACAACAAATATGCTAACACTAGTGAGCAGTAGAGAATATGAACTGTATTCATTATTGGTGGATTTCTTGCCACTTTATGTCATACTTTTTTTTTTTATATGAAACTTCCAGTTACTTGTATCATCTATTAGTACACCCAAAAATGCCGTCTAATTTACTCTTTCAATGTCTAGTCCGCCCGTTTGTATTTGTCTTTGAAAAAATAAATAAGGAATATGTGCAAAATGTTAATAAAGTGTAACAAAATAGTGTGAAAATGTAAACATAGAGAAGCTGATTTTGCAGGTTTTAGTGCCAGGAAGTTACGGCAGTGCTCTAAAGGGTAAGGTGGTGTGCTATTACCGGTCTTCGTCGGGGCGAGCGCCAAAATCCCAAAAATCTGCCATACCCTCGAGGTAACTTTTTCCTGTTTTATACGCACTTTATTTTCTCTTCTATACTTTCTCTTCGGCGCAACCGAACTTGATAGTTGCTAGTGTGACCTGATTGGCTGTTAGAGAGCGAGTGCCTTTTGTTCTCTACCTTAAAGAACTACTCACCCCCAAATCCTCCACACCGGACAGGCTAACCTCCTCCAACCTCTGAGGACAAAGCTACGAACAATGGGAGACCGGGCTTTCTGCTCCGTCGCTCCCAGTCTGTGGAACGCTCTCCCTGACCACCTGAGGGCACCACAGACTGTGGATGCTTTTAAAAAAAGGCTTAAAAATCCTTCTTTTTGAAAAAGCCTTTTTTTAGATATATGCATACTAGTTATCTTTTTTTTTTAAATACACTGTAGCACTTTGAGGTCGTTTACTCAATGTAAAGTGCTTTTTACAAATAAAATCTATTATTATTATTGTTCATGCAACCAACCTTGCTTCGCAACTTCCGTTTTCACATTTTTTAATTGATATCGATAACGTGTCTACGGTAATTCCCATCGGTTACTGACATGGAAAACAGGAGTTCAGAACATTGCTTCTACCATCCTAATATGCGTGATACCTCATCTTCCTCAGACTATGTTGCTTCAAACTGAATTCGTCACTGGGATTGCACAAGCAGTTTCGATTAAAACCACCCAGCGCTCCTTTTTGGCGACGCAGACGTCGTCACGCGGCGGACCGAGGTGGCAGAAGTATTGTGGTGAAGGCACAAAGTCTGTCAGGAGGTTTCCAGACGGCTGTGACACTGACTTCTTATTAGCGCCAACAACAATGTCTTCTTGGACACACACACACACACACACACTTGTATTTGTTACCTTCTTGAGACCTCAGAAAAATGCCTACCTCTTTAGGACCACCCTTTCTAGATATATAAAGATTTGTATTTACAACATTAATATTATATACATACTAAAGGTAAGCATTTAGTTATTTTTTTATTTTTCCCGTAATTTATTTTTTACATTGAGTAAACAATCTCAAAGTGCTACAGTGTATTAAAATAAATAAAAATAAAAAGATAATAAAAAATAAATACAAATAAAAACTAGAACAGCCAAATAGCTAGAACTAGTATGCATATATCTAAAAAAAAAAAAAAGGCTTTTTTAAAAATAAAGGTTTTTAAGCCTTTTTTAAAAGCATCCACAGTCTGTGGTGCCCTCAGGTGGTCAGGGAGAGCATTCCACATGCTGGGAGCGGCGGAGCAGAAAGCCCGGTCTCCCATTGTTCGTAGCTTTGTCCTCGGGAGGTTGGAGGAGGTTAGCCTGTCCGGAGCGGATTTGGGGGTGAGTAGTTCTTTGGGGTAGAGGGGGGCATTTCCATGGAGGCACTGTATGTCTCTATAAATTGGGAACAGGTGAGTGCCATGATTGGGTACAAAAGCAGCTTCCATGAAATGCTCAGTCATTCACAAACAAGGATGGGGCGAGGGTCACCACTTTGCATGAGCAAATAGTCCAACAGTTTAAGAACAACATTTCTCAACCAGCTATTGCAAGAAATTTAGGGATTTCACTATCTACGGTCCGTAATGTCATCAAAAGGTTCAGAGAATCTGGAGAAATCACTGCATGTAAGCGATGATATTACGGACCTTCAATCCCTCAGGCGGTACTGCATCAAAAAGCGACATCAGTGTGTAAAGGATATCACCACATGGGCTCAGGAACACTTCGGAAAATCACTGTCAGTAACTAGTTTGTCGCTACATCTGTAAGTGCAAGGGAAAACTCTACTATGCAAAGGGAAAGCAATTTATCAACAACACCCAGAAACGCCGCCAGCTTCGCTGGGCCCGAGTTCATCTAAGATGGACTGATGCAAAGTGGAAAAGTGTTCTGTGGTCTGACGAGTCCACATTTCAAATTGTTTTTGGAAACTGTGGACGTCGTGTCCTCCAGACCAAAGAGGAAAAGAACCATCCGGATTGTTCTAGGCACAAAGTTGAAAAGCCAGCATGTGTGATGGTATGGGGGTGTATTAGTGCCCAAGACATGGGTAACTTACACATCTGTGAAGGCGCCATTAATGCTGAAAGGTACATACAGGTTTTGGAGCAACATATGTTGCCATCCAAGCAACGTTACCATGGACGCCCCTGCTTATTTCAGCAACACAATGCCAAGCCACGTGTTACAACAGCGTGGCTTCATAGTAAAAGAGTGTGGGTACTAGACTGGCCTGCCTGTAGTCCAGACCTGTCTCCCATTGAAAATGTGTGGCGCATTATGAAGCCTAAAATAGCACAACGGAGACCCCCGGACTGTTGAACAACTTAAGCTGTACATCAAGCAAGAATGGGAAAGAATTCCACTTCAAAAATGTGTCTCCTCAGCTCCCAAACGTTTACTGAGTGTTGTTAAAAGGAAAGGCCATGTAACACAGTGGTAAAAATGCCCCTGTGACAACTTTTTTTGCAATGTGTTGCTGCCATTAAATTCTAAGTTAATGATTATTTGCAAAAAAAAAATAAGTTTCTCAGTTGGAACATTAAATATATTTTCCTTGTTGATGTCTCAAGAAGGGTAGAAATACAACACACACACACACACACACACACACACACACACACACACACACACACACACACACACACACACACAGCCTGACCGGCCATAAAAAAATAGAGCCCATGTTAATAAAAAAGCAAGGCAACAATATTGAGGCAAGGTGTGGCCCCCGGGGGCCACGCGGCAATAAGAGCGAGCAAACAGGACGACAATGAAGTCTTTTCAGCGGGGAGTGAAGTCAGCGCTCCGCTGCAAAAAAAGATACCGTCTACCACTGAAGAAGAACATCAATTTCCAGGTGCAGGCGTTGTGTGAGGAAACTACTTTGCAGCAAATTGATGTGACCTTAATTTCCCGAAGGAAGAGCGCCTGAAAAAGTCTAAAACCACGGAGATGGTACGCGACAATACAGATACTTGCTTTTCTTCTTTTTTATACTGTTTCTTTCATACATCTAAAAAAATCTTTCTATGTTTTTTGGAGATGCAATCATTTTTATGTCGGCATGAAGAAATAATGTAAGCAGAGATAAATATGGTTGAAGTTTATTTCAAACATGTATGTATACAATATGATACATCACATTTATTTTAAAAAAGCTGTTTGATGATGGAATAATAAAACAAGTATCTCCAAAATGTGTATTCATTTTGTTTAATCAAATGTATTTATTTTTGTCATGTTGTGTTTTTCATGAAAAGTCAAAGAATGGATGTACATGCTTTTTATTGGAGAGATGAATTGCATGAACAAACTAATAAAGCATATTTTTCTAATGGAAAAAAAACAATGACTTGTATCTCTAAATTCCGTGAGATTAATTTGTTTTGATGAAAATAAAGCTTTTTTTTAATTATTTATTTATGGATTTACTTGCTTTTTATTGGAGAGAGATGAATTGCATGAACAAATTTATAAAGCATATTTTTCCAATGGAAAAAAAACAATGACTTATATCTCCAAATTATGTTAGATCATTTTGTTTCAATAAAAATAAAACATGTTTTATTTTATTTTTTATGGATTTATGCTTTTTTATTGGAGATAGATGAATTACATGGACATACTGATAAAGCATATTTGTCAAATGGAAAAAAAAAAAACAATAACTTGTATCTCCAAATTCTGTGAGATTTTGTTTTGATAAAAATAAAGCATTATATATATATATATAGATATATATTTATTTATTTATTTTTTAAATTATGGATTTATATGCTTTTTATTGGAGAGAGATGAATTGCATGAACAAACTAATAAAGCATATTTGTCCAATGGGGAAAAAAACAATGACTTGTATCTCCAAATTCTGTGAGATTATTTTGTTTTGATGAGAATAAAGCTTTTTTTTTTTTTTTTTTTTTTTTTTTTTTTTTTAAATGGTTTACATGCTTTTTATTGGAGAGAGATGAATTGCATGAACAAATAAATAAAACATATTTGTCCAATGGGGAAAAAAAACAACTTGTATCTCCATATTCTGTGAGATTATTTTGTTTTAATAAAAAATAAAACATTTATTTATTTATTTTTAAATGGATGTACTTGCTTTTTATTGGAGACTGATGAATTGCCTGAACAAACTAACCATATTTGTCTGCTGGAAGAAAAAAAAATTGTCTCCAAATTCTGTGAGTTTATTCTGTCTTAATAAAAATACAACTTTTTTTTTTTTTTTTTTTTTTAAATGTGTTCACATTTTTTATTGGAGAGAGATTAATTGCATGAACAAACTGTTAAAGCATATTTGTCAAATGGAGGAGGAAATAAAAATACTTGTTGCTCCAAATTCTGTGAGATTATTTTATTTTGATAAAAGTAAAACATGTAATTTTTATTTTATTTTATTAATGGATTCACATGCTTTTTATTGGAGACTGATGAATTGCATGAACAAACTAATAAAGCATATTTGTCTGCTGGGAAAAAAAATTGTCTCCAAATGCTGTGAGTTTATTTTGTCTTAATAAAAATACAATCTTTTTTTTTTTTGTTAATGGGTTCACATTTTTATTGGAGAGAGATTAATTGCATGAACAAACTGTTAAAGCATATTTGTCAAATGGAGGAGAAAATAAAAATACTTGTTGCTCCAAATTCTGTGAGATTATTTTATTTTGATAAAAGTAAAACATAATTATTATTTTTTTTTATTTTTATGGATTCACATGCTTTTTATTGGAGAGAGATGAATTGCATGAATAAACTGATAAAGCATATTTGTCCAATGGAAAAAAACTAACTTGTATTTCCAAATTGTGTGAGATTGTTTTGTTTTAAAATAAAATAAAACATTTATTAACTTCTTCTGTGATGAGATGGCGACTTGTACGAAAGGGACAAGCGGTAGAAAATGAATGGATGGATGGATATTCATTTATTTTTTTTAATGGATTTACATGCTTTTTATTGGAGAGAGATGAATTACATGAACAAACTAGTAAAGCATATTTGTCAAATGGAAAATAAAAAAAATTTACTTTATTTTGTTTTGATAAAATAAAGCATTATATTGTATTTTTATTTTATTTTATTTTTTAAATGGATTTACATGCTTTTTATTGGAAAGAGATTAATTGCATGAACAAACTGATGAAGCATATTTGTCAAATGGAAAATTAAAAAAATTGCATCTCCAAATTATGTGAGATTTTGTTTTGATAAAAATAAAGCATTTTATTGTATTATCATAATTTTTTTAAAATGGATTTACATGCTTTTTATTGGAGAGAGATGAATTACATGAACAAACTAATAAAGCATATTTGTCCAATGGAAACAAAACAAAAAAAACTTCTATCTCCAAATTCTGTGAGATTGTATTTTTCTTTTTCTTTTATGTATTTACATGTTTTTTATTGGAGAGAGATGAATTGCATGAACAAACTGATAAAGCATATTTGTCCAATGGAAGAAAAAAAAAACGTGCATCTCCAAATAATGTGAGATTATTTTGTTTTGATTTAAAAAAGCATTTTATTGTTATACTTTATTTTGTATTTTTATGGATTTACTAGCTTTTTATTGGAGAGATGAATTGCATGAACAAACTGATAAAGCATATTTGTCCAATGGAAGAAAAAAAAAACGTGCATCTCCAAATAATGTGAGATTATTTTGTTTTGATTTAAAAAAGCATTTTATTGTATTACTTTATTTTGTATTTTTATGGATTTACTAGCTTTTTATTGGAGAGATGAATTGCATGAACAAACTGATAAAGCATATTTGTCAAATAGAAGAAAAAAAAACTTGTATCTCCAAATTATGTGAGGTTATTTTGTTTTGATAAAAATAAAGTATTTTGTTTTATTATCATTATTTAAATTTTTTTATGGATTTACATGCTTTTTATTGGAGACTGATGAATTGCATGAAAAAACTAATAAAGCATATTTGTCCAATGGAAAAAAAAACAATTTATATCTCCATGTTCTGTGAGATTATTTTGTTTTAATAAAAGATAAAACATTTATTTATTTTTAAATGGATTTACTTGCTTTTTATTGGAGAGAGATGAATTGCATGAAAAAACTAATAAAGCATATTTGTCCAATGGAAAAAAAACAATAACTTATATCTCCATGTTCTGTGAGATTATTTTGTTTTAATAAAAGATAAAACATTTATTTATTTTTAAATGGATTTACATGCTTTTTATTGGAGAGATGAATTGAATGAACAAACTGATAAAGCATATTTGTCAAATAGAAAGAAAAAAAAAACTTGTACCTCCAAATTCTGTGAGATTATTTTGTTTTGATAAAAAAATAAAGCATTTTATTTTATATTATTTTATGGATGTACATGCTTTTTATTGGAGACTGATGAATTGCATGAACAAACTAATAAAGCATATTTGTTCAATGGGAAAAAAACAATAACTTGAATCTCTAAATTCTGTGAGATTATTTTGTTTTAATAAAAATAAAACATTTAATTTATTTATTTATTTTTAAATGGATTTACTTGCTTTTTATTGGAGAGAGATGAATTGCATGAACAAATTGATAAAGTATATTTGTCAAATAGAAAGAAAAAAAAACTTGTATCTCCAAATTATGTGAGGTTATTTTGTTTTGATAAAAATAAAGCATTTTATTTTATTATCATTATTTTATGGATTTACATGCTTTTTATTGGAGACTGGTGAATTGCATGAACAAACTAATAAAGCATATTTGTCCAATGGAAAAAAAAGCAATTTATATCTCCATATTCTGTGAGATTTTGTTTTAATAAAAAATAAAACATTTATTTATTTATTTTTAAATGGATTTACTAGCTTTTTATTGGATTTATGAATTGCATGAACAAACTGATAAAGCATATTTGTCAAATAGAAGAAGAAAAAAAACCTTGTATCTCCAAATTATGAGAGATTATTTTGTTTTGATAAAAAATAAAGCATTTTATTTTATTATTATTATTTTATGGATTTACATGCTTTTTATTGGAGACTGGTGAATTGCATGAACAAACTAATAAAGCATATTTGTCCAATGGAAAAAAAACAATAACTTGAATCTCTAAATTCTGTGAGATTATTTTGTTTTAATAAAAATAAAACATTTATTAATTTATTTATTTATTTATTTTTAAATGGATTTACTTGCTTTTTATTGGAGAGAGATGAATTGCATGAACAAACTGATAAAGTATATTTGTCAAATAGAAGGAGAAAGATTCCTCATGGACTGCCTCCATCATTGCCCCAATCATCACGCACATAATAAACCTCTCAATTTCACAAGGCCAAGTACCAAAAGATTTTAAGATAGCAAGAGTAACTCTCCTCTTTAAAAAAGGAAGCAAATTAGAACCTAGCAACTACCGACCTGTTTCTATTCTCAGTTCCATTTCGAAAGTAATGGAAAAAATAGTTTATGAACAGGTCGATAGTTACCTTGCTACTAATAAACTCATGTACAAATTCCAATCCGGCTTCAGAACTAACCACTCCACTGACACATGCCTTCTCTATCTGACATGAGGTGGACGCGGGCAAATACTGCGGCATGGTCATGCTGGACCTTCAGAAGGCCTTTGACACCATTAACCACGCTATATTGTTGGATAAGCTCAGAGCAATCGGATTTGATAAAACCTCATCGAGCTGGATGCAATCTTACTTGGAGGGGAGGGAACAGGTGGTAGAGGTGAACGGCACCGTGTCCCCCCCCCCCTCTCAGTGAGCTGTGGAGTCCCCCAAGGCAGTGTATTGGGGCCTTTACTGTTCCTAATATACATAAACGACTTGTCATCGGCATGAGACTGTGAATTGTTCTTATTTGGGGATGACTCGGCCCTGCTGGTATCAGACAAGGACAAGTCACAGGTGGAGAAAATCCTCAGTGCTGAACTCTGTAGAACATGCACCTGGCTCGCTGACAACAAGCTATCCATACACTTGGGTAAAACTGAATCCATCCTATTTGGGTCCCACATCAACCTTAAGAAAGTCAATGACTTCACTATTAAAGTGGGTGACATTGTTATCACCAGGAAAGATGAGGTCACCTACCTAGGTTCCATTCTAGAGGCTAATCTTTCCTGTGATAAAATGGCAACCAAGGTAATCAAAAAGGTCAACCAACCAACGAGATTTCTCTACAGAATCTCCTCTCTGGTCAACAAAAGCACCTGGAAGATTCTAGCGGGAACTCTCGTTCAACCCTTTTTCATTACGCATGCACCTCCTGGTACCCTAGCACCTCCAAAACCCTCAAATCTAGACTCCAAACATCCCAGAACAAGCTAGTCAGATTACTTCTAGACCTCCACCCCAGATCACACCTCACTCCTACCCACTTCTCCAAAGTGGGCTGGCTCAGGGTGGAGGGCAGAGTAAAACAACTTGCACTGAGCCTAGTCTATAAAATCCGCTACACCTCCCTGATACCGAAGTACATGTCAAACTACTTCCTTTAACCACAACACCAGGGGGAGCTCCACTAACCACGTTAAACCCGGATTCCGATCTAACAAAGGTCTTAACTCATTCTCCTTCTATGCCACATCAATATGGAATGCACTCCCAACAGGTGTAAATGAAAGGGCATCTCTATCCTCCTTCAAAACCGCACTAAAAGAACACCTCCAGGCAACTTCAACCCTAAACTAACACCCTCCCTTCCACATCCCACCTCCCCGGATTGTAAATAATCAAATGTAATGGTGTTCCTGGAATTAAAAGGCCTCACCTTTCCTCCTCCAAACATATTGCTGGGTATTGTTTTCATCTGACCACAGAACTTTCCTCCAGAAGGAAGGTCCCACTAAAAACACTATTTTAAGGAAACGGCATAAAAGATGTTACAAAATGCGACCTTCAAGGGTTATTTTTGCAGCGTCGACGTCATGGTGCTTGAAATGAGCGAGTAGGTCCAAGGACTGGAATAGTTCCTGCTGGCTGGCGCGTGATGTTGTCACGTCTCCTCGCCTAAACTTAGCGTCCCTCATCACGCGTCAGGTGACCCCTCTGTCTATTCCTGTTGCGGCCAGGTCAGAGGTCAAGCGGTCACGCTTTATGTCGGCTTTTTTCTCGCCCCGGCGGGATGGCCCGGCCCTGACCGCCCGCGCTGGAGGAACGCGGGGAAACGCTGACGGCGCAGAGAGCGAGCGCGAGAGAGGCGGCACGTCACCTGTCAGTGCGAGACAGATGGACGGACAGGCGGCCGACCTCGCGTCATTGTGACGTGGCGCTCCGGGGGGGGCGGCAAAGGGGGACGGACGCAGACGTCAACGACGAGGGGGAGAGGACACTCTGTGTGTGTGTGTGTGTGTGTGTGTGTGTGTGTGTGTGTGTGTGTGTGTGTGTGTGTTCTGGCAATGCTTACTTAATGGGGACATGGCTCTGTTTACACAGTCACTTCTGACGGTATGGGGACAAAAAAAAAACAGGTCCCCTAAAGGGAAACCTTTTTAAATGATGTCACATCCATTCTGAAGATGCCTAAGTGATTTTTAAGCGTTGGCCCATAAAACATGTTTACTGGTTAGTTTGAGGGTGAGACATTTGCACATTTTCCCTTTTTTTTAATTTTTTTTTTTTTTAATAAATGGTCCTCAGTAGTCACGTACAAATTTGTGTGAATTATGCAAATATTTAAAAATTGGCTCATACTCTAGTGTTACAATTTTCACATTAGTTCATTAAAATTGTAATTTTACTCGCACAAAAGTCAATGATTACGAAAATGTTTTCTCATATTACAACTTTTTTTCCACGATTTTTCTGCCCATTATGTAGCGTTACAATTTTCACATTAGTTCATAAAAATTGTGACTTTACTCGCATAATATATATATATATATTTTTTTTTAAATACAACTTCGGTCTTGTAACATGCCAACTTTAATGATTACGATTTATTTCTTATGTTACAAGATTTTTCCAAACATTTTCTGGGCAAACTCTGTTACAATTTTCACATTAGTTAATTAAAATTGAGACTTTACTCGCACAAAAGTCAATGATTACGACTTTTTTTTCTCATATTTCATCTTTTTTCCACGATTTTTCTAGGCAGACTGTAGTGTTAAAATGTTCACATTAGTTCATTAAAATTGCGACTTTACTCACATATTTCCAAAAAAATACAACTTCAGTCTTGTAGCATGCCAACTTTAATGATTACGATTTATTTCTATATTACATTTTTCCACAATTTTTGTGAGTATACTCTAGCGTTACAATTTTCACATTAGTTCATTAAAATTGTAATTTTACTCGCACAAAAGTCAATGATTACGAAAATATTTTCTCATATTACAACTTTTTTTTTCCACGATTTTTCTGCCCATACTGTAGCGTTACAATTTTCACATTAGTTCATAAAAATTGTGACTTTACTCACATAATATATTTATATATTTTTTTAAATACAACTTCGGTCTTGTAACATGCCAACTTTAATGATTACGATTTATTTCTTATGTTACAAGATTTTTCCAAACATTTTCTGGGCATACTCTAATGTTACAATTTTCACATTAGTTAATTAAAATTGCGACTTTACTCGCACAAAAGTCAATGATTACGACTTTTTTTTTTCTCATACTTCATCTTTTTTCCACGATTTTTCTTGGCAGACTGTAGTGTTAAAATGTTCACATTAGTTCATTAAAATTGCGACTTTACTCACATAATATTTCCAAAAAAATACAACTTCGGTCTTGTAACATGCCAACTTTAATGATTACGATTTATTTCTTATATTACAACATTTTTCCACAATTTTTGTGAGCATACTCTAGCGTTACAATTTTCACATTAGTTCATTAAAATTGCAACTTTACTCGCACAAAAGTCAATGATTACAACTTTTTTTTCTCATATTACATCTTTTTCCCACGATTTTTCTGCCCATACTGTAGAGTTAAAATTTTCACATTAGTTCATTAAAATTGCGACTTTACTCACATGATATTTCCGAAGAAATTACAACATTCATCTTGTAACACACCAGCTTTTTTTTTTTGAATGATTACGACTTTTTGACGAATATTACAACTTTTTTCAGATTTTTTGAGACATTCTGTAGCATTACAGTTTTTACATTAGCTAAAAAAAAAAAGATGACTTTACTCTCACAATCACCACTTTTTTCCTGAAAGAAAATACAACTTCTATCTTGTAACAATACAGCTTTTTTGAAAGATGACTTTTTTCTCAAATACAAAATGTTTTCAATTATTTTCCTGCTCATACTCTAGCGTTACAATTTTCACATTAGTTCATTAAAATTGCGATTTTACTCACACAAAATTCAATGATTACGACATTTTCTTCCTCATATTACAACTTTTTTCCATGACTTTTCTGCTCATAGTGTAGCATTACAATTTTCACATTAATTCATAAAAATTGCGACTTTACTCGCACAAAAGTCAATCATTACGACTTTTTTTTCTCATATTACATCTTTTTTTCCACGATTTTTCTAGGCAGACTGTAGTGTTAAAATTTTCACATGAGTTCATTAAAATTGCGACTCTACTCACATATTTCCGAAGAAATTACAACTACCATCGTGTAACACACCAGCTTTTTTTTTTGAATTATTACGACTTTTTGACGAATATTACAACTTTTTTCAGACTTTTTGAGACATTCTGTAGCATTACAGTTTTCACATTAGCTAAAAAAAAAAAAAAAAAGATGTCTTTACTCTCACAACAATCACCACTTTTTTCCTAAAAGAAAATACAACTTCCATCTTGTAACAATACAGCTTTTTTGAAAGATTACGACTTTTTTCTCAAATACCAAATGTTTTTAATTATTTTCCTGCTCATACTCTAGCGTTACAATTTTCACATTAGTTCATTAAAATTGCGATTTTACTCACAAAATTCAATGAGTATGAAATGTTTTTCTCATATTACAACTTTTTTTCCTCGATTTTTCTTCCCATAATGTAGAGTTAAAATTTTCACATTAGTTCATAGAAATCGTGACTTTACTCGCACAAAAGTCAATGATTACGACTTTTCTCATATTACAACTTTTTTCCATGACTTTTCTGCTCATAATGTAGCATTACAATTTTCACATTAGTTCATAAAAATTGCGACTTTACTCGCACAAAACTCAATGATTACGACTTTTTTTTTTCATATTACAACTTTTTTTCACGATTTTTCTGCTCATACTGTAGTGTTAAAATGTTCACATTAGTTCATTAGAATTGCGACTTTACTCACAAAATCCTTTTTTTTTTTAAAAAAATACAACTTCGGTCTTGTAGCATGCCAACTTTAATAATTACGATTTATTTCTTATATTACATTTTTCCACAATTTTTGTGAGCATACTCTAGCGTTACAATTTTCACATTAGTTAATTAAAATGGCAACTTTACTCGCACAAAAGTCAATGATTACAACTTTTTTTTCTCATATTACATCTGTTTTCCATGATTTTTCTGCCCATACTGTAGAGTTACAATTTTCACATTAGTTAATTAAAATTGCGACTTTACTCACATATTTCCGAAGTAATTACAACATCCATCTTGTAACAGACCAGCTTTTTTTTTTGAATGATTACGACTTTTTTACGAATATTACAGCTTTTTTCAGATTTTTTGAGACATTCTGTAGCATTACAGTTTTCACATTAGCTAAAAAAAAATGATGACTTTACTCTCACAACAATCACCACTTTTTTCCTAAAACAAAATACAACTTCCATCTTGTAACAATACAGCTTTTTTGAAAGATTACGACTTTTTTCTCAATTACCAAATGTTTTCAATTATTTTTCTGCTCATACTCTAGAGTTACAATTTTCACATTAGTTCATTAAAATTGCAATTTTACTCGCACAAAAGTCAATGATTACGAAAAAATGTTCTCATATTACAACTTTTTTTCCATGATTTTTCTGCCCATACTGTAGTTAAAATGTTCACATTAGTTCATAAAAATTGTGACTTTACTTGCATAAAAGTCAATGATTACGAAAAAAATTTCTCATATTACAACTTTTTTCGATGACTTTTCTGCTCATACTGTAGTGTTAAAATTTTCACATTGCAACTTTACTCACATAATATTTTTTATTTTTTTTAATACAACTTCGGTCTTGTAGCATGCCAACTTTAATGATTACGATTTATTTCTTATATTACAACTTTTTTCCATGACTTTTCTGCTCATAATGTAGTATTACCATTTTCACATTAGTTCATAAAAATTGCGACTTTACTCGCACAAAAGTCAATGATTACGACTTTTTTTTTTTTTCATATTACAACATTTTTCCACAATTTTTCTGGGCATACTCTAGTGTTACAATTTTCACATTAGTTAATTAAAATTGCAACTTTTCTCGCACAAAGGTAAATGATTACGACTTTTTTTTCTCATATTACATCTTTCTTCATCACGATTTTTCTAGGCAGACTGTAGTGTTAAAATTTTCACATTAGTTCATTAAAATTGCAACTCTACTCACATATTTCCAAAGAAATTACAACTTCCATCTTGTAACACACCAGCTTTTTTTTTTTTTTTTTTAATTACGACTTTTTTGCGAATATTACAACTTTTTTCAGATTTTTTGGGACATTCTGTAGCATTACAGTTTTCACATTAGCTAAAAAAAAAAAAATTATGACTTTACTCTCACAACAATCACCACTTTTTTCCTGAAAGAAAACAACTTCCATCTTGTAACAATAGAGCTTTTTTGAAGGATTACGACTTTTTTCTCAAATACCAAATGTTTTCAATTATTTTCCTGCTCATACTCTAGCGTTACAATTTTCACATTAGTTCATTAAAATTGCGATTTCACTCGCACAAAAGTCAATGATTACGACATTTTTTTCTCATATTACAACTTTTTTTCCTCGATTTTTCTGCCCATTATGTAGAGTTAAAATTGTCACATTAGTTCATAAAAATTGCGACTTTACTCGCACAAAAGTCAATGATTACGACTTTTTTTTTTTCATATTACAACTTTTTTCCACGATTTTTCTGCTCATACTGTAGTGTTAAAATGTTCACATTAGTTCATTAGAATTGCAACTTTACTCACATAATCTTTTTTTTTTTTTTTTTAAATACAACTTCTGTCTTGTAACATGCCAACTTTAATGATTACGATTTATTTCTTATATTACAACTTTTTTCTATGACTTTTCTGCTCATAATGTAGCATTACAAATTTCACAATAGTTCATAAAAATTGCGACTTTACTCGCACAAAAGTCAATGATTACGACTTTTTTTTTTTTCATATTACAACATTTTTCCACAATTTTTCTGGGCATACTCTAGCGTTACAATTTTCACATTAGTTAATTAAAATTGCAACTTCACTCGCACAAAAGTCAATGATTACAACTTTTTTTTCTCATATTACATCTTTTTTCCACGATTTTTCTGCCCATACTGTAGTTACAATTTTCACATTAGTTAATTAAAATTGCGACTTTACTCACATGATATTTCCGAAGAAATTACAACATCCATCTTGTAACAGACCAGCTTTTTTTTTTGAATGATTATGACTTTTTTACGAATATTACAACTTTTTTCAGATTTTTTGAGACATTCTGTAGCATTACAGTTTTCACATTAGCTAAAAAAAATGATGACTTTACTCTCACAACAATCACCAATTTTTTCCTGAAAGAAAATACAACTTCCATCTTGTAACAATACAGCTTTTTTGAAAGATTACGACTTTTTTCTCAAATACCAAATGTTTTCAATTGTTTTCCTGCTCATACTCTAGCGTTACAATTTTCACATTAGTTCATTAAAATTGCGATTTCACTCGCACAAAAGTCAATGATTACGAAAAAATGTTCTCATATTACAACTTTTTTTCACAATTTTTCTGCCCATACTGTAGTTAAAATTTTCACATTAGTTCATAAAAATTGTGACTTTACTTGATTACGAAAAAATGTTCTCATATTACAACTTTTTTCCATGACTTTTCTGCTCATAATGTAGCATTACAATTTTCACATTAGTTCATAAAAATTGTGACTTTACTCGCACAAAAGTCAATGATTACGACTTTTTTTTCCTCATATTACATCTTTTTTCCCACGATTTTTCTGCCCATACTGTAGAGTTAAAATTTTCACATTAGTTCATTAAAATTGCGACTTTACTCACATGATATTTCCGAAGAAATTACAACATCCATCTTGTAACACACCAGCTTTTTTTTTTTGAATGATTACGACTTTTTTACGAATATTACAACTTTTTTCAGATTTTTTTACGTAGCATTACAGTTTTCACATTAGCTAAAAAAAAATGATGACCTTACTCTCACAACAATCATCAATTTTTTCCTGAAAGAAAATACAACTTCCATCTTGTAACAATACAGCTTTTTTGAAAGATTATGACTTTTTTCTCAAATACCAAATGTTTTCAATTATTTTTCTGCTCAAACTCAATTTTCACATTAGTTCATTAAAATTGCAATTTTACTCGCACAAAAGTCAATGATTACGACATTTTTTTCTAATATTACAACTTTGTTTCCCTCGATTTTTCTGCCCATAATGTAGAGTTAAAATTTTCACATTAGTTCATAAAAATTGCGACTTTATTTGCACAAAAGTCAATGATTACGACTTTTTTTTTCTCATATTACATCTTTTTTTCCACGATTTTTCTAGGCACACTGTAGTGTTAAAATTTACACATTAGTTCATTAAAATTGCAACTTTATTCACATAATATTTCCGAAGAAATTACAACTTACATCGTGTAACACACCAGCTTTTTTTTTTTTGAATGATTACAACTTTTTTCCGTATATTACAACTTTTTTCAGATTTTTGGGAACATTCTGTAGCATTACAGTTTTCACATTAGCTAAAAAAAAATTAAAAAAAATGATGACTTTACTCTCACAACAATCACCACTTTTTTTCCTAAAAGAAAATACAACTTCCATCTTGTAACAATACAGCTTTTTTGAAAGATTACGACTTTTTTCTCAAATACCAAATGTTTTCAATTATTTTTCTGCTCATACTCTCAATTTTCACATTAGTTCATTAAAATTGTGATTTTACTCGCACAAAAGTCAATGATTACGAAAAAATGTTTTCATATTACAACTTTTTTTCCTCGATTTTTCTGCCCATACTGTAGAGTTAAAATGTTCACATTAGTTCATAAAAATTGTGACTTTACTCGCACAAAAGTCAATGATTACGACTTTTTTTTTTTCATATTACAACTTTTTTCCACGATTTTTCTGCTCATACTGTAGTATTAAAATGTTCACATTAGTTCATTAGAATTGCGACTTTACTCACAAAATACTTTTTTTTTTTTTTTTTAAATATAACTTCGGTCTTGTAACATGCCAACTTTAATGATTACGATTTATTTCTTATATTACAACATTTTTCCACAATTTTTCAGAGCATACTCTAGCGTTAGATTTTTCACATTAGTTCAATAAAATCATGACTTTACTTCACGTTCTCCCTAAACAAATACAACTTCCGTTTTGTAGCATTACAGCTTTTTTTGAATGACAACGACTTCAATCTCGTATTACAACTTTTTTCCACCATTTTTCTGGGCATACAGTAGAGTTACATTTTTTTACATCAGCTCATAAAAATTGCGACTGCACGTACAAAAATCACAATTTCATTCAATTCCATTTTGTTACGTTACAGCTTTTTTTTCAAGTTTTACAACTTTTTTTAAATCGTAAAATTACCATTTTTTGTCCGATTTTCAAGAGTATTGAGACTTCACTCCCGTAAAAAAAAAAAAAATTCTAAAAAAATAAATAAACATGCAACTTTTATTTTGTAATGTTACGACTTGTGTGTGATTATGCCTTTTTGTCATATTAATTTGATTATAATTGTACTTTTTTCTCCTGTATTATTACTTAACCCTCATAACCTTAGAACTTTATTTTCCAATTTTACAACTTTGTTTCCTCTGATCATTTTAAGGACAAAATGTTCCAGTCTTGACATTCACTTCAAATTACGATCTTACTTTACGTCCTCTTTATTTATTTATACATTTTATTTCCTCATAACTTTTTACTGGAAGAAATATAGTTATAGGCAGCGTCCTCTGCAGTGGACAAAATCATATATATTTTCTCAACTTTACTTAAGTAAGATTTAATGGCGCCTTTTTCCTTTTTTTTTTTCCAGGTTCCAACTCCTATTTGGATGGTCTCTTTACAATTATTGCAATTATTCCCGTAAGTTACATAACCGTCTCCGTCTTCCCAGATGAGGACTAAGTCAGTGGCTGTTTTCTGGAGGTCAGGAATGTGCTGGTCGCCTAGCAACCAGGCTGACAGTACGACACAACAGAGTGTGTGTGTGTGTGTGTGTGTGTGTGTGTGTGTGTGTGTGTGAGGACAGACGGAGTGAGAGTGATGTGCGTCCATCCACTAATCAGCTGAGGACACTTTTTCCACTCTTTCATGTGGACACACACACTTAGTGTACATTCCACACTGACAGAGGACAGCACTTCCTGGTGTTGCGTAAGCGCTAAGAAGTGGAATGGAAAGTGATTATAAGATGATGTGTCACCAGGACACACACACACACACACACACACACACACACACACACACACACACACACACACACACACACACACACACACACACACACACACACACACACACGCACACACACACACAGACCATGCGGGTCCTATTGTTGCATAGAATGTTTTTGAACAAAATATAGTAAAAAGTGTGTCCAGATTGTCAATCAGGTACAGGTGTGACCTGATTACTAATCGTGGATAAGTGTATCCTGATTTCCAATCAGGGACAGGTTTTTCCTGATTGACAATCAGGTACAGGTGTGTCCTGATTGTCAATCAGGGACAAGTAGGTCCTGATTGCCAATCATGTACAGTGTGTCCCTGATTGTGAATCGTGGACAGGTGTATCCTGATTTTCAATCACGGACAGGTTTGTTCTGATTTCCAATCAGGGACAAGTGTGTCCTGATTGCCAATCAGGGACAAGTGTGTCTCGATTACCAATTGTGGACAGGCGTGTCCTAAAATATCCAATCAGAGACAGGTGTGTCCTGATTGATAATCAAAGAGAGAGATTTGTCCTGATTTCCAATCAGGGACAGGTTTTTCCTTATTGACAATCAGGTACAGGTGTGTCCTGATTACCAATTGTAGACAGGTGTGTCCTAAAATTTCCAATCACGGACAAGTGGGTCCTGATTGCCAATCATGTACAGTGTGTCCCTGCTTGTGAATCGTGGACAGGTGTGTCCTGATTGCCAATCACGGACAGGTTCATCCTGATTTCCAATCAGGGACAATTGTGTCCTGATTGCCAATCGTGTACAGTGTGTCCCTGGTTGTGAATCGTGGACAGGTGTGTCCTGATTGCCAATCACGGACAGGTTTGTCCTGATTTCCAATCAGGGACAAGTGTGTCCTGATTGCCAATCATGTACAGTGTGTCCCTGCAGGTGAATCGTGGACAGGTGTGTCCTTATTGGCAATCAAGGACAGGTTTTATTCCTGATTTCCAATCAGGAACAAGTGTGTCCTCATTGCCAATCAGGTACAGGTTTGTCCTAAATAACCAACTGTGGACAGGTGTGTCCTAACATTTCCAATCAGGTATAAGTGTGTCCTGATTGACAATCAGGTACAGGTATGCTCTGATTACCAACTGTGGATAGATGTGTCCTAAAATTTCCAATCGGAGACATGTGTTTCCTGATTGTCAATCAGGGACAAGTGTGTCCTGATTGCCAATCATGTACAGGTGTGTCCTGCTTGTGAATCGTGGACAAGTGTCCTGATTGCCAATCAGGGACAAGTGTGTCCTGATTTCGAATCAGGGACAAGTGTGTCCTGATTGCCAACTGTGCACTGGTGTGTCCTAAAATTTCCAATCAGGTACACGTGTGTCCTGGTTGGCAATCAGGGACAGGTGAGGGAGCCAGCGCTCAGACAGGGGAAGTTATGGCAAAAATTAGGCAAACAGGAAATGGCAGCAAAAATAAGAGCAGGAGACAGGAAACAAAACAAAACACCTGAAACTAATAATAACTGTCATAAGAGATCATGACAAAAAGTCCAAAATAACTCAACAAAAGCAAAATTAGTTCTGATTTAAATATTTTGGTTTGACCGCCTCGTTCATCTTTCTGAACAATGATTTATTTTGCAATAAATGTTTTTCGTGTTCGTTTTCAGTCATTTCTGTCCGTCTCACCCTCACTCTCGTTTTAACAGAGCGACCGGTGATTAGATAAGCCAGCCGAGGTGTGCCATCTACGCACCTGTCGCTACTCTCGAAACCGGTCCTGGCACACCCCGCTTCGCTACAGGTCCGCAGGCCACGCCCCCCCCCCCCACACACACGTAGTTTATTTGCCGGCGAGGATTGCTAACTTAGAAGCGCCGTTGCACTGCGGAGGGACGTTAGCCGCTGGCGAGAACGCTACATTGCGTTGCAGGACGCAGCCAGAATGTGTCAACATATTTCCTCCTGATATAGCTCTATCGCCTGCCAAACTGATATTTAAATCGTCTATGTTGTCTGTATCGCCGAACCCTGACTTGACGTTCTTTTTTTCAGCATACCGTATTTTTCGGAGTATAAGTCGCTCCGGAGTATAAGTTGCACCGGCCGAAAATGCATAATAAAGAAGGAAAAAATATAAGTCGCACTGGAGTATAAGTCGCATTTTTTGGGGAAATGTATTTGATAAAAGCCAACAGCAAGAATAGACATTTGAAAGGCAATTTAAACTAAATAAAGAATAGTGAACAACAGGCTGAATAAGTGTACGTTATATGAGGCATAAATAACCAACTGGTATGTTAATGTAACATATTATGGTAAGAGTCATTCAAATAACTATAACATATAGAACATGCTATACGTTTACCAAACAATCTGTCACTCCTAATCGCTAAATCCCATGAAATCTTATACGTCTAGTCTCTTACGTGAATGACATAAATAATATTATTTGATATTTTACGCTAATGTGTTAATCATTTCACACATAAGTAGGGATGATGTTCGAAACCGGTTCTCCCGGTTGTTCGATAAGAAAAGAACCGATTCCATGGACTCGAATCCCTTTTTGAGAACCGGTTCCCGTTATCGAGGCCACTATAGTAAAGAAAAAGATTTGGTTCTTTATTCGAATCCCTGGGAACGAATCCCTTCCCACGTACAGGAAATGCCCTGTGGGACTGCAATGTTATGCCCATTTGATTGTATGCTCTTACTGACACCTTGTGGCGATATGAAAATACTACGCGTCATTAGTTTGGGCACTTCCGGGTTGGCGAGGCAATTGAGAAGTAGACAAGTTGTGCTAGCTCTTACAAGCCTTGGAAAAGATAAGTCTGTAAGTAAACTGTTTAACTTGTTTATGTAACTCAATATTAAAGGTGGAAAGTGGTTAAGTTTAATACTAAGATGTTTATAGTAAAACGATTTTTGTGCACTGTTTCAATGGATGTTTTGAGGACTTAAAATGGCTTAAAAAAAACAAATATGCAATTATTGCCAGGCTTCGCTCTCATGTAAGAATTGTTGATTGATGACTGTGGTGTTCTTAGTGTCATAGTGTGTGTAGTTAGTATGTTCCAATAGCAGCAGAAGTGCACTTTTAGGAGAGCTGTATTATTTTCAGTTTTGTTTTATTTAACACTATATTATTATTTATACACCTATAGTGATCACAGAGACAGGTTGTTTTTGTGTTACTGTATATATTTGTTTTTATGAAAAATCCCACTTAATACACTTTGGGTAACAACGTTTTTGTTTTTTTTTGTTTTTTTTAAGGGGGGTAACAGTCCATACTTATTTATTTATTCTTATAAAATAAAAGTGAGCTTTTGTTAAACCAAATGTGTGTTTTTCCATATACAACAACCTATCTGGATTCAATAAGAGAATCGATAAGGAATCGGTTCGATAAGAGGATTCGATAATGGGCTCGAACTCGATAATTTCTTATCAAACATCATCCCTACACATAAGTCGCTCCTGAGTATAAGCCGCACCCCCGGCCAAACTATGACAAAAACTGCGACTTATAGTCCGAAAAATACGGTAGTACAGTAAAAGTACAGAACCAGATAAAAAAACTGACAAGTACTAATACACAACAAATGGTGCTAACTGACTAGAAGGGATGTGGTTGGATGAAGCTTAGTTGAGACAAAGGCGTTTGTCTGCAGGACAGGAAATGGTTAAACGTCCTCAGCAGGAAGTGTGAAATGTGAGGAGGGGAAAAAAAGAGGAAGAGCTCTCATTCTGCCCCCCGACTAGGCGACATGTTTTCGCTTCGACACGGCACCTCGCTGCTTTCGCTTCTTCTTTCTCCGCACCGACTTTTCATTGACAAATTCAAAAACCCGCTTCCGCTTTTTTTTTTTTTTTTTTGGGTCAAAGTCGTGTTCCATCGGCGAGCTTCTTTCCCTCGCCAGCGAGCGTTTGCCGCTTCCTGCCCGGCGCTGAATCATCCGGCAAGAATGTACGCGCGCTGACTCATACTTCCTGCTGGACGTGACAGCGCTTCCTCTCCCGCGCCAACTGATTCAGCCTCGCTCCCGCCCCGCTTTCACTCCCCCCCGCTTCCTTCCTCAAACAGTCGCCGCCAAAGTGGAAGAAGTGACTTGTTTGCTGAGACGCCAGCGTTCAAACGGCAGTAAGTCGGCCCGTGGTGGTCACGTGACTCACTTGGATCCTCTATATTTAGCATAAACCTGATGATCGTTCATAGGGCCAAGACAGATGGCTCATACTCTGCTGGCAAACAAGTCGGGGCCACTTAAGTGCGTACAAACAATCGGATCATTGCTGTGGAATGGAAGCACTGACGCGGGGAACGAAGTCGCGTGAAAAGATCAGATCAGGTGTGTCCAAACTACGGCTCAAAGGGCGCCTTTAAGTAGGCTGACCATAAGAGGACACATACCGTATTTTTCGGAGTATAAGTCGCTCCGGAGTATAAGTCGCACCGGCCGAAAATGCATAATAAAGAAGGAAAGAAACATATATAAGTCGCACTGGAGTAGGGATGTACGGATCCAGGTTTTTGCACTTCCGATCCGATACCGATATTGTTTTTGCATTTCCGATCCGATACCGATACTGACCGATACTGGCCTATCCGAGCATGTATTAAAGTTATTTAGCCTACTTCGTTGTCAGAATCATGTTGAAAAGGGTTTTAGTACTCTTGATAACAACTAGCCAGCTGAATTAGGGGAGTTTGAATAATACACAATGGTTGGTAACAAGAAACTGACCTGTTTATTCAAGGATAAACACAAAATAGACAAAATTATACATGACAAACAGAAATGGCATCATTGAACTAGGGCTGGGCGATATGGCCTTTTTTTAATATTGTGATATTTTAAGGCCATATTGCGATACACGATATATATCTCGATATTTTGCCTTAGCCTTGAATGAACACTTGATGCATATAATCACAGCAGTATGATGATTCTATGTGTTTTGATTGATTGATTGAGACTTTTATTAGTAGGTTGCACAGTGAAGTACATATTCCGTACAATTGACCACTAAATGGTAACACCCCAATAAGTTTTTCAACTTGTTTAAGTCGGGGTCCACTTAAATTGATTCATGATACAGATATATACTATCAGATATATACTATCATCATAATACAGTCATCACACAAGATAATCACATTGAATTATTTACATTATTTATAATCCAGGGTGTGGAGGGGGGCGCCGGATGTAAGTGTCAAAAAGACAGCCAAAAGAGTTTGGTATGAGAATAAATCTAAAGTTAAAATATAGGGTAGAAATGCACCCATTTGCAGGAAATGTGGTCTTGATTTTCAAAATTTTCTTTCAAGGCTTGCATGTCTACATTAAAACATTCTTCTTCATACTGCATTAATATATGCTACTTTTAAACTTTCATGCAGAGAAGGAAATCACAACTAAAAAAATCACTAATTTTTTCATACGGTGTTGATGTGGAAATTTTTGCCTCTGCATTTTGATGGTGTGGACGTGTGGCACCGAATGGAGATAAGCGTCTCGACAGACGTTACAATATTTGAACAATGATGACGAAAACTGTTTTCTCTGTCGTGTCCGTGTGTTGAAAATTGTTATGCGCTTATTTTTTTATTTGATTTTGTGCGTGGCATAGATTTGCTATGCGCAGAGGACGCTTAAACAGTGCGCAATTGCACAGGCGAGCACCTTAGAGGGAGCGTTGCTCGCACGGCTGCGCTAGCATCACAGCTAACGGTAGCCATGCTGCTACCTCTCTGCTCGGGGAGGACGTATACGTATGTGACGTATGACGTGACAGTAAAGTTAAAGTTAAAAGTTAAAGTACCAATGATTGTCACACACACACTAGGTGTGGCGAGATTATTCTCTGCATTTGACCCATCACCCTTGATCACCCCCTGGGAGGTGAGGGGAGCAGTGGGCAGCAGCGGTGGCCGCGCCCGGGAATCATTTTGGTGATTTAACCCCCAATTCCAACCCTCGATGCTGAGTGCCAAGCAGGGAGGTAATGGGTCCCATTTTTATAGTCTTTGGTATGACTCGGCCGGGGTTTGAACTCACAACCTACCGATCTCAGGGCGGACACTCTAACCACTAGGCCACTGAGTAGGTACTAGGCCACTGAGTAGGTGACGTGTGTAAGAAGGTGCGCTTGCTGTCTGTGAGAGGGAGACACAGGAAAGAGTGAGAAGAGCCTGTCGTGTAATGCCAGCAGCTAAAAGCAACTGCGTGAAAATTCACAGACCTGTGGATGTGTTGAAGGTGTGCTGGAAAATGCGGAACGGAAATTACGGAGCAGCAGAAAAGTGGAATGTATTATTTATATCGGTGCGTTGGAAAACACGGACCGGAGTTTTTTTTAAAACTGGATCTGGATCGGCATTTTGATTGATTGATTGATTGATTGATTGATTCAAACCTGCACAGTCCCATGCCTTGCCGATATGCAATTTTTGGCAAATATCGGCAGCCGATCCGATCCAAATATCGGATAGGGACATCCCTACACTGGAGTATAAGTCGCATTTTTGGGGGAAATTTATTTGATAAAAGCCAACACCAAGAATAGACATTTGACACAACATTCCTGGGGGTTATCATTGACGAATACCTCAATTTCAAATGTCACATTAGCCATCTGTTAAACAAATTATCCAACTATGTTGGCCTGTTCTTTCACCTTCGTCATTATCTTCCTCTTTATGCTCTACTTATGTGGCGGGACACAAGTAGGGGATTTGATTTTTTTTTTGTTTCATTGCCATGCATGTCTTATTGCTGTGGATTTTAAAGGCCTACTGAAATGAAATTGTTTTATTTAAACGGGGATAGCAGATCCATTCTATGTGTCATACTTGATCATTTCGCGATATTGCCATATTTTTGCTGAAAGGATTTAGTAGAGAACAACGACGATAAAGTTCGCAAGTTTTGGTCGCTGATAAAAAAAAAGAAGCCTTGCCTGTACCGGAAGTAGCGTGACGTCACAAGTTGAAAGTCTTCTCACATTTCCCCATTGTTTACACCAGCAGCGAGAGCGATTGGGACCGAGAAAGCGACGATTACCCCATTAATTTGAGCCAGGATGAAATATTTGTGGATGAGGAACGTGAGAGTGAAGGACTAGAGTGCAGTGCAGGACGCATCTTTTTTCGCTCTGACCGTAACTTAGGTACAAGGGCTCATTGGATTCCACACTCTCTCCTTTTTCTATTGTGGATCACGGATTTGTATTTTAAACCACCTCGGATACTATATCCTCTTGAAAATGAGTCGAGAACGCGAAATGGACATTCACAGTGACTTTTTATCTCCACGACAATACATCGGCGAAGCACTTTAGCTACGGAGCTAACATGATAGCAAAGAAACAAAATAAATAAACCCCTGACTGGAAGGATAGACAGAAAATCAACAATACTATTAAACCATGGACCTGTAACTACACGGTTAATGCTTTCCAGCCTGGCGAAGCTTAACAATGCTGTTGCTAACGACGCCATTGAAGCTAACTTAGCTACGGACCTCGACAGAGCTATGATAAAAACATTAGCTCTCCACCTAGCCAGCTCTCATTTGCTCATCAACACCGAAGCTCACCTGCGTTCCAACGATCGACGGAGCGACGAAGGACTTCACCCGATCATCGATGCGGTCGGCGGCTAGCGTCGGATAGCGCGTCTGCTATCCAAGTCAAAGTCCTCCTGGTTGTGTTGCTGTAGACAGACGCTAATACACCGATTGCACATACAGGTATCTTCTTTGCAGTCTCCATTGTTCATTAAACAAATTGCAAAAGATTCACCAACACAGATGTCCAGAATACTGTGGAATTTTGCGATGAAAACTGAGCTTTTTGTATTGGATACAATGGCGTCCAAATACTTCCGTTTCAACCATCGACGTCACGCGCATACGTCATCATACCTAGACGTTTTCAACCGGAAGTTTCGCAGAAAATTTAAAATTGCACTTTATAAGTTAACCCGGCCGTATTGGCATGTGTTGCAATGTTAAGATTTCATCATTGATATATAAACTATCAGACTGCGTGGTCACTAGTAGTGGCTTTCAGTAGGCCTTTAATTGCATATTTTTACATTTTAGAATTTGATTGTCTTTTTAAATTGCATGTTTTTATTCCTTGTGGACTTTGCTGGTATTTTAAGATGTTGCCCCTTTTTTAGCTTGTTGCCCCTAACAACCGACGTGCCCAATCAAACGACACCTGAAGTTAGACGCACCTGTGGAGCATTAGGACTGCACACATTTAAAAGAGAACAGGCAGGATCGACGAGGAGGGAAGCGATCGGGGAAGAATCGACAGGCTTTGCCAAGAGCGACCGGGTGGACGCACGCAGGCTGGGAAGGAACCCCCGGTCTACACAGCAGACCCCGCAGGCTTACGGGGCGAACCCCAAGAAGCCCACAACTTGCATGGGCAGAGGAAACTCTGCCTCCGAAGTAAGTGATGTGTGTTGTGAATCTGTGGGGGAAACCAACTGCCTTGGGCTGTGGGCTTGCGGGCTTGTGCGTTGTACGCTGGCTGTGTGGTTCTGTGGACAGGGGGCGATTGGGACCCAGAGACCTGCGGCGACCCCCGGGAGCGACCAAGAGGCGGAGCGAGACGGGTATGACCACGTAGGTCCCGCGAGTGACCGGCGACTGGCGAGGAGAGTGGGCGTACCCAATACTTCGACGCGGAACTACAGCAGGGGCAGGGGAAACCCTGCCTTGCATGTGTGTAAGTGTGGCGTCAGCCCGGAGAGCGTCTCCGTAGTTTTAAAATATGTTATCCCTGTGGCCTGCCTCCGTTTTAATTCTGTGTGCAGGAGGACGCAAAGATTTCATGGGATATAGTGATTAGGAGTGACAGATTGTTTGGTAAACGTAAAGCATGTTCTATATGTTATAGTTATTTGAATGACTCTTACCATAATATGTTACGTTAACATACCAGTTGGTTATTTATGCCTCATATAACGTACACTTATTCAGCCTGTTGTTCACTATTCTTTATTTATTTTAAATTGCCTTTCAAATGTCTATTCTTGTTGTTGGCTTTTATCAATCAATCAATCAATCAATCTTTATTTATATAGCCCTAAATCACAAGTGTCTCAAAGGGCTGCACAAGCCACAACGACATCCTCGGTACAAAGCCCACATACGGGCAAGGAAAAACTCACCCCAGTGGGACGTCGATGTGAATGACTATGAGAAACCTTGGAGAGGACCGCATATGTGGGTAACCCCCCCCCTCTAGGGGAGACCGAAAGCAATGGATGTCGAGTGGGTCTGACATAATATTGTGAGAGTCCAGTCCATAGTGGATCCAACATAATAGTAAGAGTCCAGTCCATAGTGGGGCCAGCAGGACACCATCCCGAGCGGAGACGGGTCAGCAGCGTAGAGATGTTCCCAGCCGATGCACAGGCGAGCGGTCCACCCCGGGTCCCGACTCTGGACAGCCAGCACTTCATCCATGGCCACCGGACCTGTGCCCCCCCCCCCTCAAGGAAAAGGGGAGCAGAGGAGAAAAGAAAAGAAACGGCAGATCAACTGGTCCAACAGGGGGGCTATTTAAAGGCTAGAGTATACAAATGAGTTTTAAGATGGGACTTAAATGCTTCTACTGAGGTAGCATCTCTAATTGTTACCGGGAGGGCATTCCATAGTACTGGAGCCCGAATAGAAAACGCTCTATAGCCCGCAGACTTTTTTTGGGCTCTGGGAATCACTAATAAGCCGGAGTTCTTTGAACGCAGATTTCTTGCCGGGAAATCAAATACATTTCCCCCAAAAATGCGACTTATACTCCAGTGCGACTTATACTCCGAAAAATACGGTAATCAGGTCGGTAGTTCTTTCTTAAAGGGGAACATTATCACAATTTCAGAAGGGTTAAAACCATTAAAAATCAGTTCCTAGTGGCTTATTTTATTTTTCGAAGTTTTTTTCTAAATTTTACTCATCACGCAATATCCCTAAAAAAGCTTCAAAGTGCCTGATTTTAACCATCGTTATAAACACCCGTCCATTTTCCTGTGACGTCACACAGTGATGCCAATACAAACAAACATGGCGGTTAGAACGGCAAGGTATAGCGACATTAGCTCGGATTCAGACTCGGATTTCAGCGGCTTAAGCAACAGATTACGCATGTATTGAAACGGATGGTTGTAGTGTGGAGGCAGGTAGCGAAAACGAAATTGAAGAAGAAACTGAAGCTATTGAGCCATATCGGTTTGAACCGTATGCAAGCGAAACCGACGAAAACGACACGACAGCCAGCGACACGGGAGAAAGCGAGGACGAATTCGGCGATCGCCTTCTAACCAACGATTGGTATGTGTTTGTTTGGCATTAAAGGAAACTAACAACTATGAACTAGGTTTACAGCATATGAAATACATTTGGCAACAACATGCACTTTGAGAGTGCAGACAGCCCAGTTTTCATCAATTAATATATTCTGTTGACATACCCTCATCCGCTCTCTTTTCCTGAAAGCTGATCTGTCCAGTCCAGTTGGAAATGCATCTGCTTTGAGTGTCGCAGGATATCCACACATTCTTGCCATCTCTGTCGTAGCATAGCTTTCGTCGGTAAAGTGTGCGGAACAAACGTCCAATTTCTTGCCACTTTCGCATCTTTGGGCCACTGGTGCAACTTGAATCCGTCCCTGTTCGTGTTGTTACACCCTCAGACAACACACCGACGAGGCATGATGTCTCCAAGGTACGGAAAACAGTCGAAAAAATGGAAAATAACAGAGCTGATTTGACTCGGTGTTTGAGAAAATGGCGGATTGCTTCCCGATGTGACGAGAGCAAATAATAGAAAGGCTTTTAATTCGCCAAAATTCACCCATTTAGAGTTTGAAAATCGGTTAAAAAAATATATGGTCTTTTTTCTGCAACATCAAGGTATATATTGACGCTTACATAGGTCTGGTGATAATGTTCCCCTTTAACACAAGGTTTACCAAACAAACAATCTGTCACTCCTAATCGCTAAATCCCATGAAATCTTATACGTCTAGTCTCTTACGTGAAATTATTTATTTAAAATATCAAATAATATTATTTAGCTCGTTCACGTAAGAGACTAGACCAGGGGTCGGCAACCCAAAATGTTGAAAGAGCCATATTGGACCAAAAATACAAAAACAAATCTGTCTGGAGCCTCACAAAATTAAAAGCCATATTACATACAAATAGTGTGTCATGAGATATAAATTGAATTAAGAGGACTTAAAGGAAACCAAATGAGCTCAAATATAGCTACAAATGAGGCATAATGATGCAATATGTACATATAGCTAGCCCAAATAGCATGTTAGCATCGATTAGCTTGCAGTCATGCAGTGACCAAATATGTATGATTAGCACTCCACACAAGTCAATAACATCAACAAAACTCACCTTTGTGCATTCACGCACAACATCAAAAGCTTGGTGGACAAAATGAGACAGAAAAAGAAGTGGCATAAAACACGTCCTAGAAAGTCGGAGAAAGTTATACGTGTAAACAAACTACGGTGAGTTCATGGACCGCCAAAATTAGTAGGACAAAACGGCGCTCGCCAAATACTCGAATCAGTGAAGCATGTTTAATATAAACAGTGGGATTTATAACAATTAGGGAGGTTTGTGTCATGGTTGTCCTCCTACACAAACCATATTAAAACAAAAAATAACAAATAATCTTTTTCCATTTTTCATACATTTTTGAAAAAGCTCCAGAGAGCCACTAGGGCGGCGCTGAAGAGCCGCATGTGGCTCTAGAGCCGCGGATTGCCGACCCCAGGTCTAGTCTCTTACGTGAATGAGCTCAATAATATTATTTGATATTTTACGGCATACTTGCCAACCTTGAGACCTCCGATTTCGGGAGGTGGGGGGCTTGGTTAATATATATGTATAAGAAATACTTGACTTTCAGTGAATTCTAGCTATATATATATATATATATATATATAAATAAATAAAAGAAATACTTGAATTTCAGTGTTCATTTATTTACACATATACACACACATAACACTCCTCTACTCATTGTTGAGTTAAGGGTTGAATTGTCCATCCTTGTTCTATTCTCTGTCACTATTTCAGAACACACACATTATACAAATATCATCCATCCATCCATTTTCTACCGCTTATTCCCTTCGGGGTCGCGGGGGGCGCTGGAGCCTATCTCAGCTACAATCGGGCGGAAGGCGGGGTACACCCTGGACAAGTCGCCACCTCATCGCAGGGCCAACACAGATAGACAGACAACATTCACACTCACATCCACATTTCAGAACACACACATTATACAAATATACATTATAAAATCAATAAGAAAACGGGAGCTCTAATTTGGGAGTCTGAATTAGGATCAGAAGTTCCTATATAAACATTGCGTACTCACGTCGCCATTTTGTATTGATTACTGCAGCTGTACACTGCATTCATTCACAAATACAAACTACAACTCACAAACACTTTAGAGTTAGGCTCCACCATCAGAATGTGTCCTTAAACTTATAAAGATCACATGGATATTATTCAGTGAGTTGATTCACCAAAACTAACCTGTTATACAGGAGGAAAAAGCACACAGGACGTTTCAATTGTTCACAGACTGGTCGCGCTCATCAGAATGACAAGACACTTCCGGTCTGCAGGTGATAGCATTCAATTGGGAAGAAACGCCCTACTGCCCCCTACTGACCAATGTGAATACTGATAAATGTGTAATGACAGCTCCAAAAACGAATTCAAACCACAAAATAAAATAAATAAATCAACACAAAAATGTGACACATTATGGGTGGGTCACATATGCATGTACAGTAGATGGCAGCATTGTCCTGTTTAAGAGTGTCACAACATTGCTGTTTACGGCAGACGAACTGCTTTACGGTAGACACTGTTGTTGTGTGTTGTCAACACGTCACTCATGTCCGCCTGAATTTCGGGAGTTTTTCGGGAGAAAATTTGTCCCGGGAGGTTTTCGGGAGAGGCGCTGAATTTCGGGAGTCTCCCGGAAAATCCGGGAGTGTTGGCAAGTATGGTTGACATCAATGTTGGCGCTAGAAATTTTCAAAATGAGGTCCCAGGCAGGGGCGCCGCTAGGGATTTTGGGCCCCATGAAAAGAATCTTTACAGGGCCCCCAACACAGTGTCATTATTTTTTCTGTATTATAATTTCATCATCATTAGGGGCCTCTCTGGGCCCCTAGAATCCGTCTCCTTGACCCCCTCCCCCCTTTTCGGTGCCCCTGGTCCCAGGGACCCCATCAAGTCATACAAATGGGGTCCCACAGTACATTTTTGGGGTCCCACTTTTTTTGTAAGCGTTTTGGAAAAAAATGATAAACGTATGCATTATCCTGTTATATCTCACATTCTATATTGTGTTTTGGAAAAAGGTTGTCATAAACGTTACTTAATTCATTAAAACAAATAATAAAAAAAGAAAACAAATGTGTATACATATGTAAATATCAGTTATAAACATTCATTCACTTTCTTCTTTCCTTCATGGATCTAAACTTTACCGCTGCTGGTAGTTTTTTCTATATTTGTATTTAATAAGTTGTAGGTGTATTTATTTCAGTATAAAAGTGTAAAAAGTGTTTTGCTTGGGTCATGAAATGATGATAATGGTGTGCCAGAGCATACATACATTTTATATTTAACGCTTAAACCTCTGGAGTCTACATCAACTTCACATCTATCCCTCATTTCAAAATGTTTTAGTTTTTTTTATGTTGTTTTTTTGTTTGTTTTCCGCCCTTTTTTGTCAAACAAAACTATGTTTTTAATGGTAAACACACAAAATATGCAAAATCTTCCACCAAAAATATTGTTCTTTGTGGAATATTTGATGTGAAGTAATGGGAACTTTGGATAGGTCAATAATTCACAACAACATTGATTTTGATTCAATATTATGTTTTGAGCAATGACAGTTTGAAAGAAGAAGAAAAAACAGCTTTGTTTTATTAGTCAACATTGCAACTTTTTCTAAATTACATTTAACTTTTTTTATTCCACTTTTGCTACGTTGTTGTTTATTTTAATAGTATTTTTAGAATGTGCCGTGGGCCTTTAAAACATTAGCTGTGGGCCGCAAATGACCTCCGGGGCACACTTTTGACACCCCTGCTATAGATAATAAAAAATTGGTGCAGAAAAGCATAATTGAATGTCCAAAAATTTAAGGCAAAACACAAACCAGGAAAACAGGAAGAAGAATCAGGAACCAGGGAACAGCTCACAAGCGACGAGGAACCAGGGAGAACTGGAGACAGAAAGCAGTCCAGGGCATGCAACGACAGCAACAAGTCTTACAAAGACATGGACCATCAATACTCCAGCACTGACTGGAGGTCAAAGCAGGTGTCAATAGCAGCTGGCTGATTGACACCAGGTGTGGCCAGGTGCCAATCAGCCGCAGCTGAGGGGAACAGCGCTCAGGGAGACTAGCAGGAAACTGAACCAAAATAAGAGCGCTTACAGGAAATAAAGACAGAGGGGAAAACAAAACATAACTAAACTGTCAGTGACAAACCTGACATATATATATATATATATATATATATATATATATATATATATATATATATATATATATATATATATATATATATATATATTATATAGAATAGAATAGAATAGAATATAGTTTTATTGTCATTATTACAGTGAACAGGTTCGAAGAACAACAAAATTGGAACAGATACATATATATATATATATATATATATATATATATATATATATATATATATATAAGGGCAAGGAAAAACTCACCCCAGTGGGACGTCAATGAGAATGACTATGAGAAACCTTGGAGAGGACTGCATATGTGGGTAATCCCCCACCCCCTCTAGGGGAGACCGGATGCAATGGACGTCGAGTGGGTCTAGCATAATATTGTGAGAGTCCAGTCCATAGTGGATCTAACATAATAGTGAGAGTCCAGTCCATAGTGGATCTAACATAATAGTGTGAGAGTCCAGTCCATAGTGGATCTAACATAATAGTGAGAGTCCAGTCCATAGTGGATCTAACATAATAGTGAAAGTCCAGTCCATAGTGGGTCTGACATAATATTGTGAGAGTCCAGTCCATAGTGGATCTAACATAATAGTGAGAGTCCAGTCCATAGTGGATCTAACATAATAGTGAGAGTCCAGTCCATAGTGGATCTAACATAATAGTGAGAGTCCAGTCCATAGTGGATTTAACATAATAGTGAGAGTCCAGTCCATAGTGGATCTAACAAAATAGTGAGAGTATAGTCCATAGTGGATCTAACATAATATTGTGAGAGTCCAGTCCATAGTAGATCTAACATAATAGTGTGAGAGTCCAGTCCATAGTGGATCTAACTTAATAGTGTGAGTCCAGTCCATAGTGGATCTAACATAATAGTGAGAGAGTACAGTCCATAGTGGATCTAACATAATATTGTGAGAGTCCAGTCCATAGTGGATCTAACAAAATAGTGTGAGTCCAGTCCATAGTGGATCTAACATAATAGTGTGAGAGTACAGTCCATAGTGGATCTAACATAATATTGTGAGAGTCCAGTCCATAGTGGATCTAACAAAATAGTGTGAGTCCAGTCCATAGTGGATCTAACATAATAGTGAGAGTCCAGTCCATAGTGGATCTAACATAATAGTGTGAGAGTCCAGTCCATAGTTATATTATGTTACATCCACTATGGACTGGACTCTCACTATTATGTTAGATCCACTATGAACTGGACTCTCACTATTATGTTGGATCCACTATGGACTGGACTCTCACTATTATGTTAGATCCACTATGGACTGTACTCTCACTATTATGTTAGATCCACTATGGACTGGACTCTCACAATATTATGCTAGACCCACTCGACGTCCATTGCATCCGGTCTCCCCTAGAGTGGGTTGGGGGTCACCCACATCTGCGGTCCTCTCCAAGGTTTTGGGGCGGTATAGCTCGGTTGGTAGAGCGGCCGTGCCATCAACTTGAGGGTTCCAGGTTCGATCCCCGCTTCCGCCATCCTAGCCACTGCCGTTGTGTCCTTGGGCAAGACACTTTACCCACCTGCTCCCAGTGCCACCCACACTGCTTTAAATGTAACTTAGATATTGGCTTTCACTATGTAAAGTGCTTTGAGTCACTAGAGAAAAGCGCTATATAAATATAATTCACTTCACTTCTCATGGTCACTCACATTGACGTCCCAATGGGTTGTGAGTTTTTCCTTGCCCTTATGTGGGATCTGAACCGAGGATGTCGTGGTGGCTTGTGCAGCCCTTTGAGACATTTGTGATTTAGAGCTATATAAATAATTGATTGATTGATTGATTGATTGATTGAACATTAAGCTAAAGCCAATGGCGTTCCTCAAGGCTCTTGGCCAAGGCTCTTTCTCTTTCATCACTGGATCGAACACAACGAGAATCTCCTCGCTGCGTATTTTCCTCTCACTCGTGTGCTCCAGTAGCTAAAGTGCACACGAGTGTCGTGTGTGTGCTCTTTTTTTTTCTTTTTTTTTCTGCGAGCGCAGTGGAAAGTTGTGACAAAGGTGCGTTGCTGTGCTGATTATGCAAACACACACATGCCCTCTTGACTCCCTAGCGACGTCACATGCGGTGGACGGGAAGGCCGTGTGTGTGTGTGTGTGTGTGTGTGTGTGTGTGTGTGTGTGTGTGTGTGTGTGTGTGTGTGTGTGTGTGTGTGTGTGTGTGTGTGCAGTCAGGCTGCTTTATGTGTGTTGTTTGTTTACACTAAACAGCAGAGTTGCGTCACGGCCTGCGATGATGCCGCGGCGTCACAAGTCCGGCCAATGTTGTGCGTCGGCGTGCGTCAGCGTGCACGGGCGGAGAGACGACGACGACAACAACAACGCGCTGAAGACAAGATCGCAGGTGGAAAGTACCGGCGTGTCCAGCAGGGGGACACACTCATTAATGGGGAATGGAATTTCAATCCCATGCATGTTGATATAATGTAGTGACATCATCTCTGTGTTATAGCACATGAGTGCAACATGGTGTATGAGATATAATGATGGACAGTAATAGAGACGGAACACACGTTGGACAACCTTGATCTGAAGTGTATACTTTAAAAAGTGAAGTATGTACCGAAACGTGATTTGGTGTACTTTTCTACCCCTAATACTGTACATGCATTGATGCATACATGCACATACACTTCATACATACACATCTAACAGATGCATGCATACATACACATATAATAGATGCATACATACACATATAATAGATGCATACATACACATATAATATATGCATACATACACATATAATAGATGTATACATACGTATATAATATATGCATACATACACATATAATCTATGCATGCATACATACATATATATGTATATATACACATATGATAGATGCATACATACATATATACAATACATACATAAAATATGCATACAAACACATTTAATATAGGCATAAATACATATATTCAGATGATACAATATATGCCTACATAGACATATAACAGATGCATGCATACACATAACATACTGTATGTATACATAAACATATAATATATGCATACATACACGTATAATATATGCATACATACACGTATAATATATGTATACATACACATATAATATATGCATGCATACATACATACATATATAATGTGTGTATATATACACATATGATGATGCATACATACATATATACAATACATACATACAATATGCATACAAACACATTTAATATAGGCATAAATACATATATTCAGCTTGATTGATACAATATATGCCTACATACACATATAACAGATGCATGCATACACATAACATGCTGTATGTATACATAAACATATAATATATACATAATAGATGCATACATACACATATAATAGATGCATACATACACATATAATTGCATATATACACATATTATATGTATACATACAAATATAATATATGTATACATACACATATAATATTTGCATATATACATAATATATGCATACATACATATAATAGATGTATAAATAAACAAATAATAGATGCATACATACACATATAATATATGTATACATACACATATAATATTTGCATATATACATAATATATGTATACATACACATAATATTTGCATATATACATAATATATGCATACATACACATATAATAGATGTATAAATAAACAAATAATGGATGCATGCATACACATATAATATATGTATACATACACATATAATATATGTATACATACACATATAATATTTGCATATATACATAATATATGCATACATACATATAATAGATGTATAAATAAAAAAATAATAGATGCATACATACACATTTAATAGATGCATACATACACATTTAATACATACATATGAATATAAATATGCATACATACATACATATATATATATATATATATATATATATATATATATATATATATATATATATATATATATATATATATATATATATATAAACCCAAAAGCAGTGAAGTTGACACGTTGTGTAAATGGTAAATAAAAACAGAATACAATGATTTGCAAATCCTTCTCAACT
The DNA here is from genome assembly GCF_033978685.3 of Nerophis lumbriciformis. Lineage (NCBI taxonomy): Eukaryota > Metazoa > Chordata > Actinopteri > Syngnathiformes > Syngnathidae > Nerophis > Nerophis lumbriciformis. Next base: position 40,602,059 of record NC_084560.2, read on the forward strand.
TATATTCAATTGAATAGACTGCAAAGACAAGATATTTAATGTTTGAACTGGTAAACTTTTGTTATTTTTTGCAAATATTAGCTCATTTGGAATTTGATGCCTGCAACATGTTTCAAAAAAGCTGGCACAAGTGGCAAAAAAGACTGAGAAAGTTGCGCAATGCTCATCAAACACTTATTTGGAGCATCCCACAGGTGTGCAGGCTAATTGGGAACAGGTGGGTGCCATGATTGGGTATAAAGTAGATTCCATGAAATGCTCAGTCATTCACAAACAAGGATGGGGCGAGGGTCACCACTTTGTCAACAAATGCATGAGCAAATTGTTGAACAGTTTAAGAACAACATTTCTCAACCAGCTATTGCAAGGAATTTAGGGATTTCACCATCTACGGTCCGTAATATCAAAAGGTTCAGCGAATCTGGAGAAATCACTGCATGTAAGCAGCTAAGCCCCTGACCTTCGATCCCTCAGGCGGTACTGCATCAAAAAGAGACATCAGTGTGTAAAGGATATCACCACATGGGCTCAGGAACACTTCAGAAAACCACTGTCAGTAACTACAGTTTGTCGCTATATCTGTAAGCGCGAGTTAAAACTCTACTATGCAAAGCCAAAGCCATTTATCAACAACACCCAGAAACGCTGCTGACTTTGCTGGGCTTGAGCTCATCTAAGATGGACTGATGCAAAGTGGAAAAGTGTTCTGTGGTCTGACGAGTCCACATTTCAAATTGTTTTTGGAAACTGTGGACGTTGTGTCCTCCGGACCAAAGAGGAAAAGAATCATCCAGATTGTTATAGGCGCACATTTCAAAAGCCAGCATATGTGATGGTATGGGGGTGTATTAGTGCCCAAGACATGGGTAACTTACACATCTGTGAAGGCACCATTAATGCTGAAAGGTACATACAGGTTTTGGAGCAACATATGTTGCCATCCAAGCAACGTTACCATGGACGCCCCTGCTTATTTCAGCAAGACAATGCCAAGCCACGTGTTACAACAGCCTGGCTTCATAGTAAAAGAGTGCGGGTACTAGACTGGCCTGCCTGTAGTCCAGACCTGTCTCCCATTGAAAATGTGTGGCGCATTATGAAGCCTAAAATAGCACAACGGACACCCCCGGACTGTTGAACAACTTAAGATGGTACTTTTTTTTTTTTTTTTTTTTTGGTCATAAAAAAATACAATCATGTGTGCTTACGGACTGTATCCCTTGCAGACTGTATTGATATATATTGATATATAATGTAGGAACCACAATATTAATAACAGAAAGAAACAACCCTTTTGTGTGAATGAGTAGAGGGAGGTTTTTTGGGTTGGGGCTCTAATTGTAAGTGTATCTTGTGTTTTTTATGTTGATTTAATTAAAAAAAAACAAAAAAAAAAAACAAAAAAAAAAAAGTTAATTTTTTTATTTGTTTTTTTTTGTGCGACCCGGTACCAATCGTTCCACGGACCGGTACCGGGCTGCGGCCCGGTGGTTGGGGACCACTGTGTTAAACCACTTAAAGGAGGTGATGTGTTGAAACGATGGCGTGACTTGTTTTTATTTTTGATCATCCGTTGGCCTTTTGGAGTTTCCCTGGCACAGGAACACCTGCCTGGCACATTTCCGTTAGCACACTTCTCATGTCAACACACATTTTATATGAAAATGTTCTTATGACTCAGCTGCAAGTCATGGTCGCTGCTGACCTTTCACCTACTTCCTGCAGCCACACGAGTCCGTGTTCCAGCACCGAGTCAAACCAGCCACACTAAATCAGAGGCAACAGCAGGAAGACCAGCTTGTCCTTTTTTTTTTTTTTTTACATTATATTCACTTTCACTTTACATTGAATTTACATTGAATTTACATTGAATTTACGTTGAATTTACATTAACTTCACATTCACTTTACATTGAATTTACATTGAGTGCATGTAAACAAACTAAGTCAACATGAGTCCCAAAAGGAGATTTGGGACAGAATGTCACTGCCACCATGTGGCTCGTCCCCAACAAAGAGTCTTGTGTCAACACATGAATTATTTAAAAAAAAATACACTTTGATATTAGTAGCAAAGTGTCATTTTGTAAAAATATAACACACACACACACACACACACACACACACACACACACACACACACACACACACACATATATATAATGTCAAAACCAAAGTATACTATTCAATATATATTATGTTTATAGTACTTCATTTTTAAATAAAACAATAAATGTGTTGCATATTGTCCTAACATGTTAATGTTTACACACTGTTATATTTATGATACATTATTTTATAGTAACTTTTTTTTTTAGTAAAAACAATAAATTGGATGGGATATAAACAAAAATATTTTGACATTTAGGGCAGACAATAGATATATGATTTATGTGAATATGATGTAAGTCAGTTGTTCTCAACCTTTTTTCAGTGATGTACCCCCTGTGAACATTTTTTTCAATTCAAGTACCCCCTAATCAGAGTTAAAGCATTTTTGGTTGAAAAAAAAGAGATAAAAAAGTAAAATACAGCATTATGTCACCTGTTTCTGATTTATTAAATTGTATAACAGTGCAAAATATTGCTCATTTGTAGTGGTCTTTCTTGAACTATTTGGAAAAAAAGATATAAAAAATAACTAAAAACTTGTTGAAAAATAAACAAGTGATTCAATTATAAATAAAGATTTCTACACATAGAAGTAATCATCAACTTAAAGTGCCCTCTTTTGGGATTGTAATAGAGATTCATCTGGATTCATGAACTTTATTCTAAACATTTCTTCACAAAAAAATAAATCTTTAACATCAATATTTATGGAACATGTCCGCAAAAAATATAGCTGTCAACACTGAATATTGCATTGTTGCATTTCTTTTCACAGTTCTTTTTGACAGACATTTTAGTGAGAAACCTGAGCTTGTGCTTCACTGAGTTTATGAACTTACATTCATATTTTGTTGAAGTATTATTCAATAAATATATTTATAAAGGATTTTTGAATTGTTGCTATTTTTTAGAATATTTAAAAAAAAAAAATCTCACGTACCCCTTGGCATACCTTTAAGTACCCCCAGGGGTACGCGTACCCCCATTTGAGAACCACTGATGTAATGGATAGCAATGTCTGATGCTGGATGTCAATAAAAATAAAATGAAAAAATAAAAAATAAAAACAATAAATTATGTCATAAAATAAGTCAATTAAATGTATATTATTTATCATAATAAAATGATTAATATACACTACGTTCATTATAGTAACTTGTGAAAAATGAAAAATAATACGACAATATAAAATACAATTCATATTATAATATATTATCCTTCACGCAATATATTAATAATTATGTGTATTATTTTTTTAAACAAATAACGGAAAAAAACAAATCTAGTGTAACATGTATTAATGTGCACATAGTGTAATAATTATTATACATTACTTTTATAATAACTTGTTTTTTCTTCAATAAATACAAAAAAGGATCACTATCATATTACTAAAACAAATGTACCATAAACAGTTTTTTACTTTTCAAATTGTTCTGGGTTTTCATGAAATCAATACAAAAATATGTATAAATAATTCCAAAAAAAATCTCCATCAATATGACGTATTTTCAGCTACTGTTTGTTATGATCTCTATTTATGAACCAACGTTTTGTACACATTTTTTGTTGTTGTGGCACATTCAAACCCAAAACGTGTAGGAATGTAATAAAATATTACAATTATTATTTTACACTTTTACCTATTTTAAAATGTATTTAAAAAAATGTTTTTATTATAAAACATTTCTAAATGTACAAAATAATATCTTGTATCAATATGACATATTTTCAGCTACTGTTTGTTATGATCTCTATTTATGAACCAACTTTTTGTACACATTTTTTGTTGTTGTGGCACATTCAAACCCAAAACGTATAGGATTGTAATAAAATATTACAATTATTATTTTACACTTTTACCTATTTTAAAATGTATTTAAAAAAAAAAAAAATTATTACAAAACATTTCTAAATGTACAAAATAATATCTTGTATCGATATGGCATATTTTTGTCTACTTCCTAAAAAAGAATGTCATACTGTGTCTGGTAATTCAAACATTTATCTCCTTTTTGTAGGGTGAAAAATAACAAACAAACCATTTAAAAATATGTAATCTCTGTCCTTAAAATAAATCGACTTTTTGTTCAAAATTATTATTACAGCTGTTGAAACTGGATAATTGTGTGATATAACTTGATTTTTTTTAAAAGTATTATTATTTTTATTTTTTTACTGTCACTGTTTGAAATAGCAGTTGACTATTATGCAAATGATGCCTATAATAATAATATTGATAATAATAATCATGATCTGGCTGAAGTTGATGTGCTTTGTTGTGTTAATGTGAAGAAAAATGAAGAGAGAATCAAATAAAAGTGAAAGATAAACAAGAAGGACAGGTGGAAGGAGTCCCTAAAATGAAACATGAGGGGATTTCAAAATAAAACGCCAACCCGATGACAACCAGACCACAGAAACCACACGGAATTACAACCCGTGACTCACGTTTAGTCAGCGGATGATTCAACTCAATATGACCGCAAAAAAAAAAAAAAAAAAAAAGAGTCAAAGGCGTCCAAATGTGTCTTCATGCCTGCAGGATGGAACCTAAAACAAAACATTATAAAAATGCCATCAATTCAAGCAACTGGAATGATTTTTTGGGGGGTTTAAAAGTAACCCAACATGCGAAAAGGAGTAGTAAGAAGCAGAGTTTATTTAATCAGACCCCTTTTTCTCTCTGTGTGTGTGAGCAATTCCTTCCTTTGAAGCAGGTTAACCACTCTCAGAACTTTCCAGCCATTCAACTTTGAGCATAATATTGTGTAGTTATATTTATATGGTCATTATTATTCTGTGACTGTAAATTGTTTGCTTGTTTTCTTATTGATGCTTTTATTTTTATTTATTTTTTTCTGTATTGTGGAGTTATAATTATATGCTTTTACTTGTAATTGTATTGAATTGTGGACCCCATGAAGACTAGTGGGTAGGGATGTCCGATAATGGCTTTTTGCCGATATCCGATATTGTCCAACTCTTTAATTACCGATACCGATATCAACCGATATATGCAGTCGTGGAATTAACACATTATTATGCCTAATTTGGACAACCAGGTATGATGAAGATAAGATACTTTAAAAAAAAAATGTAATAAAATAAGATAAATAAATTACAAAAATGTTCTTGAATAAAAAAAGAAAGTAAAACAATATAAAAACATTTACATAGAAACTAGTAATTAATGAAAATTAGTAAAATGAACTGTTAAAGGTTAGTACTATTAGTGGACCAGCAGCACGCACAATCATGTGTGCTTACGGACTGTATCCCTTGCAGACTGTATTGATATATATTGATATATAATGTAGGAACCACAATATTATTAACAGAAAGAAACAACCCTTTGGTGTGAATGAGGGAGGTTTTTTGGGTTGGTGCACTAATTGTAATTGTATCTTGTGTTTTTTATGTTGATTTAATAAAAGAAAAAAAAAACCGAAAAAAAAAAAACCCGATACCGATTATTAAAAAAACCGATACCGATAATTTCCGATATTACATTTTAACCATACTTGCCAACCCTCCCGGATTTTCCGGGAGACTCCTGAAATTCAGCGCCTCTCCCAAAAACCTCCCGGGACAAATTTTCTCCCGAAAATCTCCCGAAATTCAGGCGGACCTGAGTCCGCTTTCCCACAATATAAAGAACGTTTACAGTAAAGCAGTCCGTCTGCCGTAAACAGCAATGTTGTGACACTCTTAAACAGGACAATACTGCCATCTAGTGCATTTGATGAAAGCACTTTTGTGCGTGCCACACATCAATGCATCATCAGAGAGGGTGTTCAGCATGGTTAGAAAGATAGAGAACATGACAGAGAATAGAACAAGGATGGACAATTCAACCCTTAACTCAACAATGAGTAGATGAGTGTTATGTGTGTGTATATGTGTAAATAAATGAACACTGAAATTCAAGTATTTTATATATATATATATATATATATATATATATATATATATATATATATATATATATATATATATATATATAGCTAGCTAGAATTCACTGAAAGTCAATTATTACTTATATATATATATGTATATCCATCCATCCATCCATCCATTTACTACCGCTTATTCCCTTCGGGGTCGCGGGGATATACATATATATATATATATATATATATATATATATGTATGAAATACTTGACTTGGTGAATTCTAGCTGTAAATATACTCCTCCCCTCTTAACCACGCCCCCGCCCCAACCACGCCCCCCGCACCCACCCCCCGAAATTGGAGGTCTCAAGGTTGGCAAGTATGCATTTTAACGCATTTATCGATATTATCGGACATCCCTACTAGTGGGTTGTTGTGGCAACCAGCTAATGGGGATCCTTAATAAAAATCAAAAATCAAAAATCAAATGGCCCACATAAAAGTAGCATTTATGTGAATAATTATGATGTAAATGTGTTTTTTTTCCCACTTCCAAAGTAATAATGTGCGCAAGAGATGATGTCATCATACTGTCATGAGAGTGAACCGTATGATTAATAAAAAGGTGTGATTAGTCTGATTTTAGTCTGAAACAACATTTTAGTGTGTTCTTATTTAAGCAGCAGCGCCCCCTGCTGTTTACATCTAAAAAAAATTAAAAAAAATAAAAAAGATGAACCCTGTCACTGATTTTAGTGATGGTTGGCAAATTTAGCGAGGACGTCCGTCAAAACGACAAACAGGAAAAAAAGCCACGAGAATCTGTGTTTCAGAACAAACAGGAATTCGGCCATCTTGTTTGATTGATTGATTGAGACTTTTATTAGTAGATTGCACAGTGCAGTACATATTCCGTACAATTGACCACTAAATGGTAACACACCAATGAGTTTTTCAACTTGTTTAAGTCGGGGTCCACGTTAATCGAGTCATGATACAAATATATACTATCATCATAATACAGTCATCACACAAGTTAATCATCAGAGTATATACATTGAATTATTTACATTATTTACAATCCGGGGGGTGGGGTGAGGAGGGGGGGGGAGTTAGGTTTGGTTGATATCAGCACTTCAGTCATCAACAGTTGAGAACAGAGAAATCATACTCGCCAACCTTGAGACCTCCGATTTCGGGAGGTGTGGGTGGCCGGGGGAGGGGGGGGGGGGGGGGGGGTATGGTTAAAAGGGGAGGAATCATATATATATACATATATATATATAAATAAGAGAAATACTTGAATTTCAGTGTTCATTTATTTACACATATACACACACATAACACTCATCTACTCATTGTTGAGTTAAGGGTTGAATTGTCCATCCTTGTTCTATTCTCTGTCACCATTTTTCTAACTATGCTGAACACCCTCTCTGATGATGCATTCTGTTTGGTCTCCTTGTTGTGTGCACAGTTGTGCGCTGCACTCTCTAAAAGCCCTAGATGCTATTGTCACATATGCATGTACAGTAGATGGCAGTATTGTCCTGTTTAAGAGTGTCACAACATTGCTGTTTACGGCAGACAAACTGCTTTACGGTAGACGAAAACGTGACTGCTGTTGTTGTGTGTTGTTGCCGCGCTGGGAGGACGTTAATGAAACTGCCTAACAATAAACCCACATAAGAAACCAAGAACTCGCCCTCCATCATTCTACAGTTATAACGTGATTGGGCAGGCACGCTGTTTATATTGTGGGAAAGCGGACAGGAAAACAGGCTGTCGACACGTCACTCAGGTCCGCCTGAATTTCGGGAGATTTTCGGGAGAAAATTTGTCCCGGGAGGTTTTCGGAAGAGGCGCTGAATTTCGGGAGTCTCCCGGAAAATCCGGGAGGGTTGGCAAGTATGAGAGAAATGGACATTGAAACAGTGTAGGTCTGACTTGGTAGGATATGTACAGCAAGTAGTGGACATAGAGAGATCAGAAAGCATAAGAATAAGTATCTACATTTGATTATTTACATTTGATTAATTACAATCCGGGGAGGTGGGATGTGGAAGGGAGGGTGTTAGTTTAGGGTTGAAGTTGCTTGGAGGTGTTCTTTTAGTGCGGTTTTGAAGGAGGATAGAGATGCCCTTTCTTTTACACCTGTTGGGAGTGCATTCCATATTGATGTGGCATAGAAGGTGAATGAGTTAAGACCTTTGTTAGATCGGAATCTGGGTTTAACGTGGTTAGTGGTGCTATACGTTTACCAAACAATCTGTCACTCCTAATCGCTAAATCCCATGAAATCTTATACGTCTAGTCTCTTACGTGAATGAGATCAATAATATTATAATGTGTTAATCATTTCACACATAAGTCGCTCCAGAGTATAAGTCGCACCCCCGGCCAAACTATGAAAAGAACTGCGACTTATAGTCCGAAAAATACGATAATAATAATAATGTTTCACCTTACAAACTTTTGACTAAAATTCCACATTCTAAAGCCCATAAACTGATATTGAAACAAATTAAGATTTGTTTTCACAATCAAAACATTCAGTCTAAGCAATCGAATGAGTATTTATTCATTTTCTTTTGAAGTATTTTTACATTTTTAACCATTTCTCCCTCCAAGCAACATCTTTTTCATGGACGCCCCTGCTTATTTCAGCAAGACAATGCCAAGCCACGTTTTACATCAACGTGGCTTCATAGTAAAAGAGTGCAGGTACTAGACTGGCCTGCCTGTAGTCCAGACCTGTCTCCCATTGAAAATGTGTGGCGCATTATGAAGCCTAAAATAGCACAACGGAGACCCCCGGACTGTTGAACAACTTAAGCTGTACATCAAGCAAGAATGGGAAAGAATTCCACCTGAGAAGCTTCAAAAATGTGTCTCCTCAGTTCCCAAACCTTTACTGAGTGTTGTTAAAAGGAAAGGCCATGTAACACAGTGGTGAACATGCCCTTTCCCAACTACTTTGGCACGTGTTGCAGCCATGAAATTCTAAGTTAATTATTATTTGCAATAAAAACAATAAGTTTCTCCGTTGGAACATGAAATATCTTGTCTTTTGCAGTCTATTCAATTGAATATAAGTTGAAAAGGATTTGCAAATCATTGTATTCTGTTTATTTACCATTTACACAATGTGACAACTTCACTGCTTTTGTAAATGGGGAATAGGAATTAAAGCCACATAATGAATTATCTCTTTCATAGCAACCAATTACACACCTCCATCACTGTGTGTGTGTGTGTGTGTGTGTGTGTGTGTGTGTGTGCGCGTGCGTGTGTGTGTGCGTGCGCCACAAAAAGATCACAAGATGTTCATCAAGCTAAGTCCGTGCTTCCTGTGAGTCACGACTTCAACAAGTCTTCAAACTCACCCCTGAGGAATTTGGGGGCCTTCAGCCGAACTCCACCATCATGTTGGATTGGCAAACACCAGCAGAAATGAATGAATCACACATGCCAACCGCAGCTTCAGCCAGGAATTCCACAAATATGGCGGAGGGAAAAAAATGTTTGATAATCATTGTTGTCTTCATTTCACACGCGCACGCTCACACACACACACACACGCACACACGCACACACACACACGCACCCACACGCACTAGACAAACAAGGGTCACAGGTAGAACATACAAGGGCTGGTGGGTACCGGTAATTTCAAAATAAGACGACATAGACAATAGTAGTATAGCGGTAGTATTTTGTTGGAGATTGTACTACAAGTTGAAGACAAAATGAGTCGGACTTTTCGTATGTCAAACATTAACATCCTGTTTTAGAATGCTTGAAAGGGTTTAGTTTAGTTTAGTTTAGGGCACCCTGAGGGGCGCGTGTGACCCCAGGGGACATGCTTTATCAGTATCATGCTTTAAACCCCCTCCAAAGTCTAAATTTATAAAAAAAACTTACGATTTTAATAATTTAACATGTTATTTGTTTAAAGATAGTAAAACAAAAAATAAATAAAATTGTATATATATATATATATATATATATATATATATATATATATATATATACACACGAATAAAAACATATATGTATATATATATTACATATATACAGTAATAATATATACAAATGTATATAATATGTATATATACATATAAAAACATGTACATACACATACATATATATATATATATATAAAAATATGTATACATATATGTATACATATATATGCATACATATACTGTATATACATACATATATACTTACATACAGTGTTGGGTTAGTTACTGAAAACCAGTAACTAGTTACAGTTACTAGTTACTTTATTTCAAAAGTAACTCAGTTACTAACTCAGTTACTTACACCAAAAAGTAATGCGTTACTGTGAAAAGTAACTATTTAGTTACTTCTTTTTTTTTTAAAGCTCCCATTAATGCCCTTTTTGCCTTCATTTCAGTACTGTTATTGCACTGGAGAATAATACAATCTGTTGATCAACTTGACATGCATTTTTATTTTCCTTTTAACATAATTAATGAAAAACAGTGCAACATAAAAAGGCATTCCTCCTTTCTTTAAACTTGGACCAATGACCATTAATAAAAAACAAGTTTAAGTGCAACATAAGAAGAAACATCATCTTCCTTGAAACATAGGTAGTGAAATAAAGCCTGACATCTGGAGTGATGCTGCTGTCTTCCACACTTGGAGCCATGGATTGTAGAATCCTTGTTTTCAGTGGCAGGATCATTGACACAGATGGTGAAGTTTCAGTGCTCAGTAGAGATGGAACACTTTTGAGGGGTTTAAGCACCTAGAGGACCTCATCTGCCACTCTCACATCATCATCAGACAGGGTGACATTTGTCTTCAGGGTGTTGTGGGTCAATGCAGAGTATATAGCTGCCTGCTGCTTCAACATATCATAAGTGGAGTTCCACCTCGTTGGGACATCATGTATGAGCAGGCAGCTTTAGCATTTCTTGCTTTGTCTTAAGCACATGAGCAGCTGTTGTGCTTGGGTGGAAGTAAGAAACCTTCCTGATCCTTCCAAAGAGGCGCTCCATCCTATTGACTGAGATTCCCTTCTGTGATGCCAAATTCACTACATGTGCAAAGCACCTATCTGTGGTCCCAGTCCTGCCTCATTCTCTGTAATTATTTGATTTTTGGCATTATCACGTGTGACTGGGATATCTTTATCTTCCAGTCCTCCACTGCTTGTGTCAGCACCTGCGCAAGGTGACTCTCGTAGAGGGGGCGTGTCTTAATTCTCATCTCCCAGTCTGCTGTGATGAAGTGAGCGCTTATAGTTCCGCTGGACGTCCAGCCGTCTGTCATGAGCACAACAGATGATGCTCGGGATAGTTCATCCACAACTTTTTTCTTCTCCTGCTCATAAAGATCTGGCACAATCTTATTGCTGAAGTGGGTGCGCGACGGGATGTCGTAACGTGGTTCAATCACGTTCAGCATGTGTTTAAAACCCTCGTTTTGCACAACCGAGTCTGCACTTATAAACACACCGATTCAATGGCGCTGGGCGTGGACTGAACGTGCCAACAACTTTTTTTTTTTGTTTCATATATCAAACCGCGGATCAAACCTCCCCCCCCAACCCCACCCCTCACCCCTCCACACACACATAGACCGCGCCTCTTTTCTTCTCTCCGGCTTGTGACAGAGGAAGATTCAGAAGAAAGACACCGCAGCGCTTCTGTTTCTAGCCGATACTACATCAAAAGTAACGTAAAATAACGCAGTAACGCATCATGTAGTAACGGTAACTAAATTACTGAATTAAAAAAAATAACGCGTTAGATTACTAGTTACCGCCGAAACTAACGGCGTTACAGTAACACGTTACTTTGTAACGCGTTAGTCCCAACACTGCTTACATATATATAAACATATATATATATATATACACATATATATACACATACATACATACATATATACACATACATATATATATACATACATATATAAACACATATATATGTATAGATGTATGTGCATATATATATACATACCTATATAAATAAATATATATATATACACACACATATAAACATATATATATACATACATATACTGTATATATAAACATATATATATACACATATATATATAAACATATATATACACACATGCATATAGACTTAGACAAACTTTAATGATCCACAAGGGAAAAAGTCTATATATACATACATATATGTATATATACATACATATATATACATACATATATATACATACATATATATACATATATACATACACATACATATATATATATACATACACATACATATATATACATTTATACATACACATACATATATATACATACACATACATATACCGATATATACATACACACATATATATATATATACATATATATATATGTATGTACACATACATATACAGTATATATACACATACATATATATACATATATCCATACAAACCCTGTTTCCATATAAAAGGAAAGGCCATGTAACACAGTGGTGAACATGCCCTTTCCCAACTACTTTGTCACGTGTTGCAGCCATGAAATTCTAAGTTAATTATTTGCAAAAAAAAAAAAAAGTTTATGAGTTTGAACATCAAATATCGTGTCTTTGTAGTGCATTCAATTGAATATGGGTTGAAAAGGATTTGCAAATCATTGTATTCCGTTTATATTTATATCTAACACAATTTCCCAACTCATACGGAAACGGGGTTTGTACATACATACATACATACACACATATGTATATATATATATATATATATATATATATATATATATATATACACATATATATACATATATATATATATATATATATATATATATATACATACATACATATATACATATATATATATATACATATATATATGTACTGCATTATACTGTATTATTATGTGCTGCATTGTACTGCCTCATTATGTAGTGTACTGCATGTGTGGAATGAGTGGGACTGAGTGAAAGTGGACACAGACATTCTTCTCTCCTCCATCACTTCCACTCAAGTCACTCATGTGCTCTTTTATGCTAAAAACACTTTTATGCAGGAAATGAAAAATATGTTTGCTCGTCTTAAATAACGACACATGTTCCTCTGGAGTGACTCACACACACACACACACACACACACACACACACACACACACACACACACACACACACACACACACACACACACACACACACACACACACACACACATTTTGTGATATACTTAGATGAGTCAAATGCGTGACTAAAAGACTTGGAATACACACCTTTAGGAGGTGTGTGTGTGTGTGTGTGTGTGTGTGTGTGTGTGTGTGTGTGTGTGTGTTGGGAACAACTATAGTGACACCTGCTGGTTGCACACAAAATGTCTTAAAAAAAACAGCAGAGTTCTATTAAATAAGAACAATATGAAATATTTATGTTCAATCCGTGACGATGTCCCACTCTGTGCATATTTCAGGTGAGGAACAGGAAGTGAATATTCCATCCATGCAAAGTTGTGGAGCTTTTATTTTGCAATTTGATTCATTAGAAAATTGCAATTATTTTCAAAAGCAGATCAGTTTTATTTCCTTCCTGCACGCAAAGTCAACCAAAGTGCGGTCTTAAAAACCTACAGCAGAAAAGATCCTCTATGTGACAAGAGGGCTTTGCTGCTTTTCAGAATTCTCGGCATAAATGTTAAGAGCAAAGCGCTTCTGTCATATAGAGGATCTTTGGCAAGCATATTTTGAAGTCGGCGCTGAAAACAGAAAAGCGCTCCTTTGAAATAGACGATCTGATTCAAGCAGGTCCTTTTAAAAAAGCAGAGTGCTCCTGTTATATAGAGGATCTTTGACTAGGATTTTTTTTTTTTTTTCCTACGCAAGTCCATAAACAGAAAAGCGTTTCTATTAAATAGAGAATCTTTGGCCAGGAATTTTCAGGCAGGTCCTTTAAAATCAGCAGAGTGCTCCTGTTGTATAGAGGATCTTTGGCTAGAATTTTTAAGTACTTAAAACACAAAAGTGTTCCAATCAAATAGAGAATCTTTGGCTGGAATGTTTCAAGAAGGTCCTTTAAAAAGAGCAAGGCAAATCTCAATTGTCATATAGAGGATCTTTGGCTTACATTTTTCAAGTTTGGTCCTTAAAACAGAAAATCGCTCTTATCAAATAGAGGATCTTTGGCTAGAAATGTAGCATTCTTCAAGTATATCCTTAAAAAAAGCAGAATGCTCCTGTCACATAGAGGATCTTTGGCGAGCATTTTTGAAGTAGGTCCTAAAAACAGAAAATGGCACCTATTTCAATAGAGGATCTTTGGCTAGAAATGTAGCATTTTTCAAGTATATCCTTAAAAAAGCAGAACGTTCCTGTCACATAGAGGATCTTTGTCGAGCATTTTTGAAGTAGGTCCTAAAAGAGAAAATCTTGGCTAGCATTTTTTTTTAGAATGTCCTTAAAAAAAGAAAAGCACTTCCATCAGTTAGAGGATCTTTGGCTAGCTTTTTTTTCCCCAAGGAAGTCCTTAAAATAGAAAAAGCGCTCCTGTTGCATGGAGGATCTTTGGCTAGCATTTTTCAAAGAGGTCTCTCAAAAATAGCAACGCTCAATAGTTATATAGAGGATCTTTGGCTAACATTTTTCAAGTTTGGTTCTAAAAACAGAAAATTGCACCTATTTAAATAGAGGATCTTTGGCTAGAAATGTAGCATTTTTCAAGTATATCCTTAAAAAAGCAGAATGCTCCTGTCATATAAAGCATTTTTTAAGTAGGTCCTAAAAGAGAAAAACTTGGCTAGCATTTTTTTTTTTAGAATGTCCTTAAAAAAAGAAAAACGCTTTTATCAGATAGAGGATCTTTGACTAGCTTTTTTTTTTTTTTTTTCCCAAGGAAGTCCTTAAAACAGAAAAGCGCTCCTGTTGCTTAGAGGATCTTTGGCTAGCATTTTTCAAAGAGGTCTTTCAAAACAGCAAAGCTCAATTGTCATATAGAGGATCTTTGGCTAACATTTTTCAAGTTTGGTCCTTAAAACAGAAAATCGCTCTTATTAAATAGAGGATCTTTGGCTAGAAATGTAGCATTTTTCAAGTATATCCTTAAAAAAGCAGAACTTTCGTGTCACATAGAGGATCTTTGTCGAGCATTTTTGAAGTAGGTCCTAAAAGAGAAAATCTTGGCCATCATTTTTTTTTTAGAATGTCCTTAAAAAAAGAAAAACGCTTTTATCAGATAGAGGATCTTTGGCTAGCTTTTTTTTCTCCTTTTTTTTTCAAGGAAGTCCTTAAAACAGAAAAGCGCTCCTGTTGCATAGAGGATCTTTGGCTAGCATTTTTCAAAGAGGTCTCTCAAAAACAGCAAAGCTCAATTGTCATATAGAGGATCTTTGGCTAACATTTTTCAAGTTTGGTCCTAAAAACAGAAAATTGCACCTATTTAAATAGAGGATCTTTGGCTAGAAATGTAGCATTTTTCAAGTATATCCTTAAAAAAGCAGAACGCTCCTGTCACATAGAGGATCTTTGGCAAGCATTTTTGAAGTAGGTCCTAAAAGAGAAAATCTTGGCTAGCATTTGTTTTTAGAATGTCCTTAAAAGAAAAGCACTTCCATCAAATAGAGGATCTTTGGCTAGCTTTTTTTCCCCCCAAAGAAGTCCTTAAAACAGAAAAGCGCTCCTGTTGCATGGAGGATCTTTGGTTAGCAATTTTCAAAGAGATCTTTTAAAACAGCAAAGCCCAATTGTCATATAGAGGATCTTTGGCGAACATTTTTCAAGTTTGGTCCTTAAAACACAAAATCGCTCTTATGAAATAGAGGATCTTTGGCTAGAAATGTAGCATTTTTCAAGTATATGCTTAAAAAAGCAGAACGCTCCTGTCACATAGAGGATCTTTGTCGAGCATTTTTGAAGTAGGTCCTAAAAGAGAAAAACTTGGCCATCAGTTTTTTTAGAATGTCCTTAAAAAAAAGAAAAGCGCTTCAATCAGATAGAGGATCTTTGGCTAGCTTTTTTTTTCCAAGGAAGTCCTTAAAACAGAAAAGCGCTCCTGTTGTATGGAGGATCTTTGGCTAGCATTTTTCAAAGAGGTCTTTCAAAACAGCAAAGCTCAATTGTCATATAGAGGATCTTTGGCTAACATTTTCAATTTTGGTCCTTAAAACAGAAAATCGCTCCGATTAAATAGAGGATCTTTGGCTAGAAATGTAGCATTTTTCAAGTATATCCTTAAAAAAGCAGAACACTCCTGTCACATAGAGGATCTTTGGCGAGCATTTTTGAAGTAGGTCCTAAAAGAGAAAATCTTGGCTAGCATTTTTTTTTAGAATGTCCTTAAAAAATAAAGGCAATTCTATCAGATAGAGGATCTTTGGCTAGCTTTTTTTCCAAGGAAGTCCTTAAAACAGAAAAGCGCTCCTGTTGTATGGAGGATCTTTGGCTAGCATTTTTCAAAGAGGTCTTTCAAAACAGCAAAGCTCAATTGTCATATAGAGGATCTTTGGCTAGCATTTTTCAAGTTTGGTCCTTAAAACAGAAAATCGCTCCTATTAAATAGAGGATCTTTGGCTATAAATGTAGCATTTTTCAAGTATATCCTTAAAAAAGCAGAACGTTCCTGTCACATAGAGGATCTTTGGCGAGCATTTTTGAAGTACCGGTAGGTCCTAAAAGAGAAAAACTTGGACATAATTTTTTTTTTAGAATGTCCTTAAAAAAGAAAAGAGCTTTTATCAGATAGAGGATCTTTGGCTAGTTTTTTTTTTTTTTCAAGGAAGTCCTTAAAATAGAAAAAGCGCTCCTGTTGCTTAGAGGATCTTTGGCTAGCATTTTTCAAAGAGGTCTTTCAAAACAGCAAAGCTCAATTGTCATATAGAGGATCTTTGGCTAACATTTTTCAAGTTTGGTCCTAAAAACAGAAAATTGCACCTATTTAAATAGAGGATCTTTGGCTAGAAATTTAGCATTTTTCAAGTATATCCTTGAAAAAGCAGAACACTCCTGTCAAATAGAGGATCTTTGGCGAGCATTTTTGAAGTAGGTCCTAAAAGAGTAAATCTTGGCTAGCATTTTTTGTTTAGAATGTCCTAAAACAAGAAGAGTGCTTCTATCAGATAGAGGATCTTTGGCTAGCTTTTTTTTTTCCAAGGAAGTCCTTAAAACAGAAAAGCACTACTGTTGCATAGAGGATCTTTGGCTAGCAATTTTCAAATAGATCTTTTAAAACAGCAAAGCTCAATTGTCATTTGGAGGATCTTTGGCGAACATTTTTCAAGTTTGGTCCTTAAAATACAAAATCGCTCTTATGAAATAGAGGATCTTTGGCTAGAAATGTAACATTTTTCAAGTATATCCTTAAAAAAGCAGAACGCTCCTGTCACATAGAGGATCTTTGGCGAGCATTTTTGAAGTAGGTCCTAAAAGAGAAAATCTTGGCTAGCATTTTTTTTTAGAATGTCTTTAAAAAAAGGACATTCCATCAGCTAGAGGATCTTTGGCTAGCTTTTTTTTTTTTACAAGGAAGTCCTTAAAATAGAAAAAGCGCTCCTGTTGCATAGAGGATCTTTGGCTAGCATTTTTCAAGTTTGGTTCTAAAAACAGAAAATTGCACCTATTTAAATAGAGGATCTTTGGCTAGAAATGTAGCATTTTTCAAGTATATCCTTAAAAAAAGCAGAACGCTCCAGTCACATAGAGGATCTTTGGCTAGCATTTTTGGTCCTAAAAGAGAAAAACTTGGCCATCAGTTTTTTTAGAATGTCCTTAAAAAAAGAAAAACGCTTTTATCAGATAGAGGATCTTTGACTAGCTTTTTTTTTTTTTTTTCCCAAGGAAGTCCTTAAAACAGAAAAGCGCTCCTGTTGCTTAGAGGATCTTTGGCTAGCATTTTTCAAAGAGGTCTTTCAAAACAGCAAAGCTCAATTGTCATATAGAGGATCTTTGGCTAACATTTTTCAAGTTTGGTCCTTAAAACAGAAAATCGCTCTTATTAAATAGAGGATCTTTGGCTAGAGATGTAGCATTTTTCAAGTATATCCTTGAAAAAGCAGAACTTTCGTGTCACATAGAGGATCTTTGTCGAGCATTTTTGAAGTAGGTCCTAAAAGAGAAAATCTTGGCCATCATTTTTTTTTTAGAATGTCCTTAAAAAAAGAAAAACGCTTTTATCAGATAGAGGATCTTTGGCTAGCTTTTTTTTCTCCTTTTTTTTTTCAAGGAAGTCCTTAAAATAGAAAAAGCGCTCCTGTTGCATAGAGGATCTTTGGCTAGCATTTTTCAAAGAGGTCTTTCAAAATAGCAAAGCTCAATTGTCATATAGAGGATCTTTGGAGAACATTTTTCAAGTTTGGTCCTAAAAACAGAAAATCGCACCTTTTTAAATAGAGGATCTTTGGCTAGAAATTTAGCATTTTTCAAGTATATCCTTAAAAAAGCAGAACGTTCGTGTCACATAGAGGATCTTTGGCAAGCATTTTTGAAGTAGGTCTTAAAAGAGAAAAACTTGGCCATCATTTTTTTTTTAGAATGTCCTTAAAAAAAAGAAAAGCGCTTCTATCAGATAGAGGATCTTTGGCTAGCTTTTTTTCAAGGAAGTCCTTAAAACAGAAAAGCGCTCCTGTTGTATGGAGGATCTTTGACTAGCATTTTTCAAAGAGGTCTTTCAAAACAGCAAAGCTCAATTGTCATATAGAGGATCTTTGGCTAACATTTTTCAAGTTTGGTCCTTAAAACAGAAAATCGCTCCGATTAAATAGAGGATCTTTGGCTAGGAATTTAGCATTTTTCAAGTATATCCTTAAAAAAAGCAGAATGCTCCTGTCACATAAAGGATCTTTGGCTAGCATTTTTTAAATAGGTCCTAAATGAGAAAAACTAGCTTGCTTTTTTTCTTTCAAGGAAGTCCTTAAAACAGAAAAGCGCTCCTGTTGTATGGAGGATCTTTGGCTAGCATTTTTCAAAGAGGTCTTTCAAAACAGCAAAGCTCAATTGTCACATAGAGGATCTTTGGCTAGCATTTTTCAAAGAGGTCTTTCAAAACAGCAAAGCTCAATTGTCACATAGAGGATCTTTGGCGAACATTTATCAAGTAGGTCCTAAAAGAGAAAATCTAGGCTAGCATTTTTTTTTAGAATGTCCTTAAAAAAAGAAAAACGCTTTTATCAGATAGAGGATCTTTGGCTAGCTTTTTTTTTTTTTCAAGGAAGTCCTTAAAACAGAAAAGCGCTCCTGTTGCATAGAGGATCTTTGGCTAGCATTTTTCAAAGAGGTCTTTCAAAACAGCAAAGCTCAATTGTCATATAGAGGATCTTTGGCTAACATTTTTCAAGTTTGGTCCTTAAAACACAAAATCGCTCTTATGAAATAGAGGATCTTTGGCTAGAAATTTTGCATTTTTCAAGTATACCCTTAAAAAAGCAGAACGTTCGTGTCACATAGAGGATCTTTGGCGAGCATTTTTGAAGTAGGTCCTAAAAGAGAAAAACTTGGACATAATTTTTTTTTTAGAATGTCCTTAAAAAAGAAAAGCGCTTTTATCAGATAGAGGATCTTTGACTAGCTTTTTTTTTTTTTTCCAAGGAAGTCCTTAAAACAGAAAAGCGCTCCTGTTGCTTGGAGGATCTTTGGCTAGCATTTTTCAAAGAGGTCTTTCAAAACAGCAAAGCTCAATTGTCATATAGAGGATCTTTGGCTAACATTTTTCAAGTTTGGTCCTTAAAACAGAAAATCGCTCTTATGAAATAGAGGATCTTTGGCTAGAAATGTAGCATTTTTCAAGTATATCCTTAAAAAAGCAGAACTTTCGTGTCACATAGAGGATCTTTGGCTAGCATTTTTGAAGTAGGTCCTAAAAGAGAAAATCTTGGCTAGCATTTTTTGTTTAGAATGTCCTTAAAACAAGAACAGTGCTTCTATCAGATAGAGGATCTTTGGCTAGCTTTTTTTTCCAAGTAGGTCCTGAGTACTGAAAAAGTGCTCCTGTGAAATAGAGGATCTTTTGTTACCATTAAATTGTGCTTTTGCACATATTTCTGATGATATGTACATGTTTATTATACAGGATATATAATATATTTATTATCATTTGTTGAAGTAAAATATTTTGCATAGACATTCTGCAGCAAATAAGAATATTAGTCCAGAACTTTGCTGCCGACTCTTCAGCTTAAAGGTGGAGGTCTAATAGCCTATATTTTGTTTGACAAACTGTCAATCTTCTTTCAGAGGAAACAGAAAACAGAGTAAAAACTGTTGAAGAAGGATCATGCGGCCATTGAAGTCAAAGAGCCCGTCAGCACACCTGCTGATTAATTAACTGGCGAGCGAGACGCTGCACAATGAACGTCACTTTGTAGGAACAATGGACGTCCACACAATCAAATAATAGGAATCAGACTTTCTGCTGAAGTTTGGAGCGAGTTGCAAGTGTGGCTTATGTTGCTCGATGCTGCCACCATTAGAAGATTAATTATCCTTTCAATCAAGCACAGCTGCATTGTTAGTCAGGTGGTCTTAAACAACACCCGTCACTCTTATTGTGGACTTATCATACATGACACTTATGGCTTTTGCACAACATGACGGCAGAGACATAATTGTCCTCTCACTGACAGGACTAAATGTACATACATACATACATACACATATATATATATACAAACCCCGTTTCCATATGAGTTGGGAAATTGTGTTAGATGTAAATATAAACTGAATACAATTATTTGCAAATCCTTTTCAACCCATATTCAATTGAATGCACTACAAAGACAACATATTTGATGTTCAAACTCAAACTTCTTTTTTTTTTTTTTGCAAATAATAATTAACTTAGAATTTCATGGCTGCAACACGTGCCAAAGTAGTTGGGAAAGGGCATGTTCACCACTGTGTTACATGGCCTTTCCTTTTAACAACACTCAATAAACGATTGGGAACTGAGGAAACAAAGTGGAATTCTTTCCCATTCTTGTTTTATGTAGAGTTTCAGTCGTTCAACAGTCCGGGGTCTCCGCTGTCGTATTTTACGCTTCATAATGCGCCACACATTTTTGATGGGAGACAGGTCTGGACTGCAGGCGGAGCCAGGAGAGTACCCGCACTCTTTTTTTACGAAGCCACGCTGTTGTAACACGTGCTGAATGTGGCTTGGCATTGTCTTGCTGAAATAAGCAGGGGCGTCCATGAAAAAGACGACGCTTAGATGGCAGCATATGTTGTTCCAAAACCTGTATGTACCTTTCAGCATTAATGGCGCCTTCACAGATGTGTAAGTTACCCATGTCTTGGGCACTAATGCACCCTCATACCATCACAGATGCTGGCTTTTCAACTTTGCGTCGATAACAGTCTGGAGGGTTCGCTTCCCCTTTGGTCCGGATGACACGATGTCGAATATTTCCAAAAACAATTTGAAATGTGGACTCGTCAGACCACCTTTGCATGAGTCCATCTTAGATGATCTGGGGCCCAGCGAAGCAGACGGCGTTTCTGGGTGTTGTTGATAAACAGTTTTCGCCTTGCATAGGAGAGTTTTTAACTTGCACTTACAGATGTAGCGACCAACTGTAGTTACTGACAGTGGGTTTCTGAAGTGTTCCTGAGCCCATGTGGTGATATCCTTTACACACTGATGTCGCTTGTTGATGCAGTACAGCCTGAGGGATCGAAGGTCACGGGCATTGCTGCTTACGTGCAGTGATTTCTCCAGATTCTCTGAACTTTTTGATGATATGACGGACCGTAGATGGGGAAATCCCTAAATTCCTTGCAATAGCTGGTTGAGAAAGGTTTTTCTTAAATTGTTCAACAATTTGCTCACGCATTTGTTGACAAAGAAGTCGGGAAAGGTGGCAATAAATACTGATAAAGTTGAGGAATGCTCATCAAACACTTATTTGGAACATCCCACAGGTGTGCAGGCTAATTGGGAACAGGTGGGTGCCATGATTGGGTATAAAAACAGCTTCCCAAAAAATGCTCCGTCTTTCACAAGAAAGGATGGGGCGAGGTACACCCCTTTGTCCACAACTGCGTGAGCAAATAGTCAAACAGTTTAAGAACAACGTTTCTCAAAGTGCAATTGCAAGAAATTTAGGGATTTCAACATCTACGCTCCATAATATCATCAAAAGGTTCAGAGAATCTGGAGAAATCACTCCACGTAAGCGGCATGGCCGGAAACCAACATTGAATGACCGTGACCTTCGATCCCTGAGACGGCACTGTATCAAAAACCGACATCAATCTCTAAAGGATATCACCACATGGGCTCAGGAACACTTCAGAAAACCACTGTCAGTAACTACAGTTGGTCGCTACATCTGTAAGTGCAAGTTAAAGCTCTACTATGCAAATTTATCAACAACACCCAGAAATGCCGCCGGCTTCTCTGGGCCCGAGATCATCTAAGATGGACTCATGCAAAGTGGAAAAGTGTTCTGTGGTCTGACGAGTCCACATTTCAAATTGTTTTTGGAAATATTCGACATCGTGTCATCCGGACTAAAGGGGAAGCGAACCATCCAGACTGTTATCGACACAAAGTTGAAAATCCAGCATCTGTGATGGTATGGGGGTGCATTAGTGCCCAAGGCATGGGTAACTTACACATCTGTGAAGGCACCATTAATGCTGAAAGGTACATACAGGTTTTGGAACAACATATGCTGCCATCTTTTTCATGGACGCCCCTGCTTATTTCAGCAAGACAATGCCAAGCCACATTCAGCACATGTTACAACAGCGTGGCTTCGTAAAAAAAGAGTGCGGGTACTTTCCTGGCCCGCCTGCAGTCCAGACCTGTCTCCCATCGAAAATGTGTGGCGCATTATGAAGCGTAAAATACGACAGCGGAGACCCCGGACTGTTGAACGACTGAAGCTCTACATAAAACAATAATGGGAAAGAATTCCACTTTCAAAGCCTCAACAATTAGTTTCCTCAGTTCCCAATCGTTTATTGAGTGTTGTTAAACGAAAAGGGGATGTAACACAGTGGTGAACATGCCCTTTCCCAACTACTTTGGCACGTGTTGCAGCCATGAAATTCTAAGTTAATTATTATTTGCAAAATAAAGTTTATGAGTTTGAACATCAAATATGTTGTCTTTGTAGTGCATTCAACTGAATATGGGTTGAAAAAGTATTTTATTCCGTTTATATTTACATCTAACACAATTTCCCAACTCATATGGAAACGGGGCTTGTAGATTTTTCATGCTTTAAGTGAGGCAAAATCTAACCCACACCCTCAGTACTGCATTTTGAGGAGTTTAAAAAAATATATATAATCTGGAGGTAACCCACAGCCAGATTTTAGTTTTTGTAGTAATTATAGACTGACAATAGTTTTTGTGGATTTGAACAATTTCATTGTGTTTTTATCAAAGATTGATGCATTAAAAAAAAATACATGTGAGTGAAAAGCGCTGATAAAAATAAAGACAATTCATTTATTGCCGCGTAAAAACTTCCTTCAAGACAATAAAGCCGATGCAGCGTCAGGTCTCTGCACAATGCTTAGTAAGCACTTTTTATTTCTATACAAAACATATCGGAGAGGCTTTGCTCAAAAGTCACAAGGCTCCTTCAAATTTCATGGCAGGTATTCTGGGAAAGAACAAACAAAAAGGAGGGGGCAGTATTTCATTAACAAATATTTCCAAGCAATAAATATGCGTTTATAAATAGTGTCAATTTACAGGAAAATAATAATAACAATAAAAAACTATGTGCTCGCGGCCTTTTGTCTATAAACAATTTCATGTCGTCAACATTGTTCCAGCAAATTCAAATAATAAAAAAAAAAAAAACATGTTGCAAAGACTGCATCACTCAAATGTTCACATTATTTAAAAAAATAAAATAAAATTAAAAAAAAGTTTCGGTTTAATCTGTCTAACAACAGAAAAAGACCGAGTGGGTGATGGCGAAGGAAGAGGAAGAGACGACAAAAAGTAGTCAGTAGTCATGAAACCGTAATATGTACAAAGCTTTTTACTCCATCTATCAATGTTGACGAGAGTCCAGCTGGGCCGGCAGTAGAACAGTCTGAAGATGACGCCTTCCCCCTACAGTCCACCAGGGGGCGAGGCAAAGTTGCATAGACTTTCGCAGCTTACGCACAAGCTAGCTGCCTTTAGGGGCGAGGGTTTGCTACGGTTAGGAGGACTGACGGCTTACTTCCTAAATGTCCAAATGAGGAACACAAATCTGGAGTCCACTGTCGCTGGGGAAAGAAAAGCATCTTCAAGACGAGGAAGGCAAGGGGCTCGCCTGCGAGGAGAAACACGACTATTTTACGCTGGAAGCGGCCAAAAACACAGGACATTGAATGCATCGCCCCCAATGAGACTAACAGTGGAGGGCCATGAAGGTCTCCTGTGTTGACTTTTACACAGCAAGGACACACATTTGATCCAAAATGAGACTGAGGGCAAGGAGAAAATGGGGATGGGTACTACATTGGAACCGATACGGTGACAATTTTTGGTGTGTTTGTGTGGTAATAATCTTAAGAAACTTCTCGCTCCAGACTTCTTGTTTGATATTGTCGATACTGCCACAAGTGGTGAAAACGTGTATTACAACGGTGAACTGCTGCGGCCCATAGGGACCACAACTGAAAAACAGATCTTTTTTGGTGGCCAAACAATGGTAAAGAAAGATGCCATTGATATTATTTAACCTTTATTTATCAAGGAAAGTCACATTGAAATCAAGAATTTATTTTGAAAGTGTCTTGTCTTGCCCAAAGACCCAACAGCAGCGTGGATTCTGAACTCTAAACTCTTAAGTTTCTGGACGCCCACTTAACCATCTGTGCCACGCCGCCTCGATACTGTTAATAATTTTAGTAGCAGTAGAAATAGAAGTAGTAGTGTTATGTTCTGTTTCGTAGTTATGTTATAGCACCCTCAAGAATCGAAACAATTAAAAGAAAGACTGAACACTGCAAAAACTGAAATCTAAGTAAGATGAAATATGTCAAAACAGGGTGATATTTGCTTATTTTCTGTCTGATAAGATCATTCTTCTCACTAAGCAGATTTTATGTTAGAGTGTTTTACTTGTTTTAAGTGTCCTAAATGATCTCAGTAAGATATTACAGCTTGTTGCTGAGATTTGATGACCTATATTGAGTAAAACATGCTTGAAACTAGAATATCAAGTGTTGCAAAGCTGTGTCATCAACACTCACAAGTATAAAACTGCTTTTTTAAAGTAATCATTTCTTACTTCAAGCATGAAAAAAACAATCATGATGCTGAGCGCATATCATTATGTCAAGATAATGGCACTAGCATTTACTTAAGAATATTTTTCAACATATTGAGCAAAAATATCTATTTTTTTGCACTTATTATTAGTGAGAATATACACATTTTAAAGGGGAACATTATCACCAGACCTATGTAAGCGTCAATATATACCTTGATGTTGCAGAAAAAAGACCATATATTTTTTTTAACCGATTTCCGAACTCTAAATGGGTGAATTTTGGCGAATTAAA
The DNA here is from genome assembly GCF_033978685.3 of Nerophis lumbriciformis. Taxonomy (NCBI): domain Eukaryota; kingdom Metazoa; phylum Chordata; class Actinopteri; order Syngnathiformes; family Syngnathidae; genus Nerophis; species Nerophis lumbriciformis. The sequence continues at coordinate 40,627,534 of NC_084560.2, forward strand.
CGCCTTTCTAATATTCGCTCTCGGAGCGATGACGTCACAACGTGGCGTCACATCGGGAAGCAATCCGCCATTTTCTCAAACACCGAGTCAAATCAGCTCTGTTATTTTCCATTTTTTCGACTGTTTTCCGTACCTTGGAGACATCGTGCCTCGTCGGTGTGTTGTCGGAGGGTGTAACAACACGAACAGGGACGGATTCAAGTTGCACCAGTGGCCCAAAGATGCGAAAGTGGCAAGAAATTGGACGTTTGTTCCGCACACTTTACCGACGAAAGCTATGCTACGACAGAGATGGCAAGAATGTGTGGATATCCTGCGACACTCAAAGCAGATGCATTTCCAACGATAAAGTCAAAGAAATCTGCCGCCAGACCCCCATTGAATCTGCCGGAGTGTGTGAGCAATTCAGGGACAAAGGACCTCGGTAGCACGGCAAGCGATGGCGGCAGTTTGTTCCCGCAGACGAGCGAGCTAAACCCCCTATCGACCCTAGCTTCCCTGGCCTGCTGACATCAACTCCAAAACTGGACAGATCAGCTTTCAGGAAAAGAGCGCGGATGAGGGTATGTCTACAGAATATATTAATTGATGAAAATTGGGCTGTCTGCACTCTCAAAGTGCATGTTGTTGCCAAATGTATTTCATATGCTGTAAACCTAGTTCATAGTTGTTAGTTTCCTTTAATGCCAAACAAACACATACCAATCGTTGGTTAGAAGGCGATCGCCGAATTCGTCCTCGCTTTCTCCCGTGTCGTTTTCGTCGGTTTCGCTTGCATACGGTTCAAACCGATATGGCTCAATAGCTTCAGTTTCTTCTTCAATTTCGTTTTCGCTACCTGCCTCCACACTACAACCATCCGTTTCAATACATGCGTAATCTGTTGAATCGCTTAAGCCGCTGAAATCCGAGTCTGAATCCGAGCTAATGTCGCTATAGCTTAATGTTCTTTCCGCCATGTTTGTTTGTGTTGGCTTCACTATGTGACGTCACAGGAAAATGGACGGGTGGTTAAAATCAGGCACTTTGAAGCTTTTTTTAGGGATATTGCGTGATGGGTAAAATTTTGAAAAAAACTTCGAAAAATATAATAAGCCACTGGGAACTGATTTTTAATGGTTTTAACCATTCTGAAATTGTGAAAATGTTCCCCTTTAAGGTATTTTTGGGTTCATTGAGGTTAGCTAATTTTACTTGTTTTGGAAAGTCTTGACAAGCCAAATTTTCTTGTTCCATTGGCAGATAATTTTGCTTAGTTCAAATAAAATACCCCTCATTTTTGTAATTTTTTTTCTTGTTTTTGAACACTGACTTTTTGCAGTGAAGATTATGCATGTTTTAAATAAAAGTCTCGTTAATAGATTTTCGGGACCTTTCACAATCATGTTTAAGACCTTTTAGGAGAATTTTAGACATTTTAAGGCCTTAAATGAAAATTGGTGGGATAATGTTCCCCTTTAAGGTATTTTTGGGTTCATTGAGGTTAGCTAATTTTACTTGTTTTGGAAAGTCTTGACAAGCCAAATTTTCTTGTTCTATTGGCAGATAATTTTGCTTAGTTCAAATAAAATACCCCTCATTTTTGTATTTTTTTTTTCTTGTTTTTGAACACTGACTTTTTGCAGTGAAGATTATGCATGTTTTAAATAAAAGTCTCGTTAATAGATTTTCGGGACCTTTCACAATCATGTTTAAGACCTTTTAGGAGAATTTTAGACATTTTAAGGCCTTAAATGAAAATTGGTGGGATAATGTTCCCCTTTAAGGTATTTTTGGGTTCATTGAGGTTAGCTAATTTTACTTGTTTTGGAAAGTCTTGACAAGCCAAATTTTCTTGTTCTATTGGCAGATAATTTTGCTTAGTTCAAATAAAATACCCCTCATTTTTGTATTTTTTTTTTCTTGTTTTTGAACACTGACTTTTTGCAGTGAAGATTATGCATGTTTTAAATAAAAGTCACGTTAATAGATTTTCGGCACCTTTCACAATCATGTTTAAGACCTTTTAGGAGAATTTTAGACATTTTAAGGCCTTAAATGAAAATTGGTGGATTTAAGTCTTTTTAATACCCCGCGGATAACCTGGAAAAGGAGTAGGAGTACCTTCGTCCACGCTGAACTCAGTGTGTGTGTGTGTCACTTACCAGAGTAAAGTGGTCGTAGACCTGCATGAGGTCATCAATCTTGTACTGCTCCAGCACCACAAAGTTGTCCAGGTTAGGGCTCCCCCTGCGGGCGCAGTCCTGGCAATGCACCACGTAGGTCTTCTTGCTGTTGCTCTCGCTGGTCACAAAGAGCAGGTCGTACACCTCCACCTGTGCCAGCAGGGTAAGAACACACCCAGTGTGAGCCAAGGAGACACTTCTGGACTACAAAGGAAAACCTTTACCTCACAAATACTGCAGTAGTGGGCTGGCTCGTGCTGGGTGCGCCCGTGCCAAACCAGCGACTTCCCCGCAGTCAGCAGAAGCTCTCGCTGCATCTGACACTGCTTCAGAGTTCGCAGCAAGCAATACCTGATGAGTACATGTTGACTTTAGTTCAACAGACCAATAGATACAATGGGGAAATGTTGTGGTTGAGGAGCAGGATTTTAAATGCACTAAAAGTAAAATGTAATGAAAAACTAAAAATGGGTAATAAATATTACACACTAAAAATTGCACTACCGTATTTTCCGCACTATAAGGCATACATGCCAACCCTCCCGGATTTTCCGGGAGACTCCCGAAATTCAGCGCCTCTCCCAAAAACCTCCCGGGACAAATTTTCTCCCGAAAATCTCCCGAAATTCAGGCGGACTCAGGTCCTCCACAATATAAAAAAGCGTACCTGCCCAATCACGTTATAACTGTAGAATGATGGAGGGCGAGTTCTTGGTTTCTTATGTGGGTTTATTGTTAGGCAGTTTCATTAACGTCCTCCCAGCGCGGCAACAACACACAACAACAGCAGTCACTTTTTTGTATACCGTAAAGCAGTTCGTCTGCCGTAAACAGCAATGTTGTGACACTCTTAAACAGGACAATACTGCCATCTAGTGCATTTGATGAAAGCACTTTTGTGCGTGCCACACAGCAATGCATCATCAGAGAGGGTGTTCAGCATGGTTCGAAAAATAGTGACAGAGAATAGAACAAGGATGGACAATTCAACCCTTAACTCAACAATGAGTAGATGAGTGTTATGTGTGTGTATATGTGTAAATAAATGAACACTGAAATTCAAGTATTTATTCAGCGTGCGATAACAGTTTTTATGCGCTCGGATTTTTGGCACTAATGTGACGCCATAGTTATTCCTCATCCACGAATCCCTCAAATTCTTCTTCTTCAGTGTCCGAATTAAACAGTTGGGCGAATACGGCATCCAACATGGAAGTCGTCATTAATGGAGTCACAATTCCTGCCTTCCTGAAAGCTCGGACCACAGTTGAGACTGATATATCAGCCCAGACATTTACCATCCACTGGCAGATAGTGGCGTATGTCGTCCGGCGCTGTCTCCCTGTCTTGGTGAACGTGTGTTCGCCTTCTGTCATGGATGTTAAATTCTCTCGCTGCTGCTCTATTCCCGTGTTCTACTGCGTGACTGATCGCCTTGAGTTTAAACTCTGCGTCGTAAGCGTGTCTCTTAATAGGAGCCATTTTGGGGTCTTTACATAAACACACAAATGGAAATGAAACGGCACGCCTCGCACAGTCATATATCCCAGCATGCACCGCGCGCTTCGTCTTCTTCTACGGGGGAAAATGAAGTCGGCGGCTGCTTACCGTAGTTGCGATTGATTGATTGATTGAAACTTTTACCTGTTGAAGGCTCAATATTGGTCCATATATAAGCATACTTGCCAACCTTGAGACCTCCGATTTCGGGAGGTGGGGGGTGGGGAGGCGTGGTCGGGGGTGGGGCGGGGGCGTGGTTGGGGTGGGGGCATGGTTAAGAGGGGAGGAGTATATTTACAGCTAGAATTCACCAAGTTAAGTATTTTATATATATATATAAATTGTCGGAGGCAGATATTTACATATATCCGAATTTAAGTGTTACTTCTTTTATTTCATAATCATATTACAAAACAGCTAGTGTTTTTCTTCCAATTGTGGTCTTTTGGTTGTCTGCAAAAAACTGTGTGCTTAAGCTTGAGTGAGGAATGTAAGAAAGAGAGATAATGGGCATGTGTTTTGGCTGGAGAGACATGACTGCCAGGGTGGGAGGAAGAGAGACTTAAGAGGGGAGAGGGTTTTTCGGGGGGGGGGGGGGCAGACCATCTTGGCAGCGCGATTGAATGTTCTATGCTGGACTGGTCTCAATGTATATGCAAAGCTTTGCAAATATATTACAAAATACCTATTCTGTATCTGGTGGTTTTTCTACTCAGCTTTAAGTGTCGTAAAGAGCTTGGGAGCGACTTGTGACTTGAATTCCCTGGGAGGAACAACTGGTCCAAACGCAACAATATATATATACATATATAAGAAATACTTGACTTTCAGTGAATTCTAGCTATATATATATATATATATATATATATATATATATATATATATATATATATATATATATATATATATATATAAAAATATAAAAGAAATACTTGAATTTCAGTGTTCATTTATTTACACATATACCACACATAACACTCATCTACTCATTGTTGAGTTAAGGGTTGAATTATCCATCCTTGTTCTATTCTCTGTCACTATTTTTCTAACCATGCTGAACACCCTCTCTGATGATGCATTGCTGTGTGGCACGCACAAAAGAGTCTGGAATCTTCCATCTCTCCCTCACATGGCCCAAAACCAGTCAATCTTTGCTTCCTGAGGAAGATCTTCACTGCCAAGCACTTGGTAGTCCACTACTTCTTCCCGGAGGCTATCCAGGTCCAATCGCACCTGCGGCTTGGAACTTACAAGCTGTTATGAGAGTAGCGTATACGTGTGTGTGGCCCTTTAATAGGTGAGCATGTGGGGTGAGTGACGTCAGTGAGTGTGTGGGCGAGAGAAGAGAGGGAGCGGTAGCGTGAGTGCGGGCGGGACTAGTTTGTTTTGTGTTGGATTGACTGTGTGCAAGCAATCAGTAAAGCAAGATTTGCAACTAATCGCCGGACTCATCCTTCACTCTAAAGTCGTCCGCTGTGGAGACCCACAGCCGGGTAAAGTGAAGGGTGTTGCCCCGAGCATACATCGGCCCTGGAGAAGTGTCTCCCCTGGGAGCAGGAAGCAGGAAATGTGCAACACAGCGTATTTCTTCATCTTACTCGTCGTCGCCATGGCTGTATCTTCCTCGTTCTTCTGGTTCGTCTCCTTGTTGTGTGCGCAGTTGTGTACTGCACTCTCTAAAAACACCTAGATGTTATTGATGTTATAGATGGCAGTATTGTCCTGTTTAAGAGTGTCACAACATTGCTGTTTACGGCAGACGAACTGCTTTACGGTAGACAAAAACGTGACTGCTGTTGTTGGGTGTTGTTACCGCGCTGGGAGGACGTTAATGAAACTGCCTAACCATAAACCCACATAAGAAACCAAGAACTCGCCCTCGATCATTCTACAGTTATAACGAGATTGGGCAGGCACGCTGTTTATATTGTGGGAAAGCGGACTCAGGTCCGCATGGAGCTGGAGGGGGCGTGGCCTCCAGCTCTGCCCGGGAGGGTTGGCAAGTATGTATATAAGGCACACCGGATTATAAGGTGCACTGTCCGCTTTTGACAAAATTTGAGGTTTTTTAGGTGCGCCTTATAGTGCGGAAAATACGGTACATTGATTATTTTTCATGCTTGTGTTGACATTTCCGTTCCTTTCTGCCTTAAAAGCTGAGAGAATATACCGGTAATCAGGGGAAGGTACATTTTAAATAAAAATGCTTACATTTAATATATTTTTCTCCTTATCATAAAAAAATCAATAATTATTGATATGAACCAATACAAAACACTTATATCGTGGTAGAGTTTTTAGCCATACCCCCCCAGCCCTAGGACTGTATATCAATATTCAGGCCACACGACAAGAAGAACGGCAATTCTCACTTGATCATCTCAAAGAGCTTGTGGTCGGACACTTTGATGTTCCTGGCCAAGTTCCAGGACAGGTGGATCATGGGAACGATGGACTTGACGCTGTGCAGTTTGTTCCACTCGTAGCGCTCCACCGCCAGCTTGTACTGATGGGCTGACATATGACACAAACAGAGGAACACCTCAGCCGATCCCCTCCATTGTCAACGACGGGCCAGTCGAAGTTATGTCCTCACCTGTGAGGGGTCCTACATTCCAGGCGATGTTGTTGCACCAGCCGATGGCCTGCACCCAGTGCACGGTGCCCGTGTTGAGCCACACCAGGTCCCCGGGGCGCTGGATGAAGCGGTAAACAGGCACGTTGGTCTCGTACAGGTCCTCCAGGTTGGGCCACCAGGACCCCATCAAGAAGTTGATGTTGTTCCTGTCGCCAAAACCCCACAGAAATCAGCATGAATTGGAAAATGAGCCGGAAGTGAGCGAGAAAGACGCACTTTTCACAGAAGCTGTTGATGACACCCCAGTACGGCTCTGGCACGGCGAACCACTCGCAATCCCCGGGACCGATGTTGATGTTGACCGAACAGAAGTTATTGTTCTCTTGGTGGCCTACAAAGACAAGGGAGAGTGGTCAGTAAGAGTGGGTCAATATCTTAAAGGGGAACATTATCAGCAGACCTATGTAAGCGTCAATATATACCTTGATGTTGCAGAAAAAAGACCATATATTTTTTCAACCGATTTCCGAACTCTAAATGGGTGAATTTTGGCGAATTAAACGCCTTTCTATTATTCGCTCTCAGAGAGGATGTAACAACACGAACAGGGACGGATTCAAGTTGCACCAGTGGCCCAAAGATGCGAAAGTGGCAAGAAATTGGACGAAATGTGTTCAAAATACGAGGGTGTGGAAAATCCAACGAAATGGGTCAGTCGTTTGTTCCGCACACTTTACCGACGAAAGCTATGCTACGACAGAGATGGCAAGAATGTGTGTATACCCTGCGACATTCAAAGCAGATGCATTTCCAACGATAAAGTCAAAGAAATCTGCCGCCAGACCCCCATTGAATCTGCCGGAGTGTGTGAGCAATTCAGGGACAAAGGACCTCGGTAGCACGGCAAGCAATGGCGGCAGTTTGTTCCCGCAGACGAGCGAGCTAAACCCCCTGGATGTCTTGGCTCACACCGTCCCTTATGCCACCGAAGATGATCAAGAGAAGAATATCGACCCTAGCTTCCCTGGCCTGCTGACATCAACTCCAAAACTGGACAGATCAGCTTTCAGGAAAAGAGAGCGGATGAGGGTATGTCTACAGAATATATTAATTGATGAAAACTTTATTCATTACTCGCGGTTTTACGTAAATTATTATACATAAACTGTGTTTACCAATAATTTAGCTTGAAAACATTTATTTTTTTCAATCATTCGAGTACATTCGGGTAGTCTTGTGTACTGCAGTATTTTGTGTCTATTTAGGTATGGTTAACCTGAGTGCTGAAATCGTGGAAAAATATATGTTCTTAGCGCACCTGAATTGGGCTGTCTGCACTCTCAAAGTGCATGTTGTTGCCAAATCTATTTCATATGCTGTAAACCTAGTTCATAGTTGTTAGTAGTTATCTTATCAGATCTTAAAGGGGAACATTATCACCAGACCTATGTAAGCGTCAATATATACCTTGATGTTGCAGAAAAAAAGACCATATATTTTTTGAACCGATTTCCGAACTCTAAATGGGTGAATTTTGGCGAATTAAACGCCTTTCTAATATTCGCTCTCGGAGCGATGACGTCACAACGTGGCGTCACATCGGGAAGCAATCCGCCATTTTCTCAAACACCGAGTCAAATCAGCTCTGTTATTTTCCGTTTTTTCGACTGTTTTCCGTACCTTGGAGACATCATGCCTCGTCAGTGTGTTGTCGGAGGGTGTAACAACACGAACAGGGACGGATTCAAGTTGCACCAGTGGCCCAAGGATGCGAAAGTGGCAAGAAATTGGATGTTTGTTCCGCACACTTTACCGACGAAAGCTATGCTACGACAGAGATGGCAAGAATGTGTGGATATCCTGCGACACTCAAAGCAGATGCATTTCCAACGATAAAGTCAAAGAAATCTGCCGCCAGACCCCCATTGAATCTGCCGGAGTGTGTGAGCAATTCAGGGACAAAGGACCTCGGTAGCACGGCAAGCAATGGCGGCAGTTTGTTCCCGCAGACGAGCGAGCTAAACCCCCTGGATGTCTTGGCTCACACCGTCCCTTATGCCACCGAAGATGATCAAGAGAAGAATATCGACCCTAGCTTCCCTGGCCTGCTGACATCAACTCCAAAACTGGACAGATCAGCTTTCAGGAAAAGAGAGCGGATGAGGGTATGTCTACAGAATATATTAATTGATGAAAACTTTATTCATTACTCGCGGTTTTACGTAAATTATTATACATAAACTGTGTTTACCAATAATTTAGCTTAAAAACATTTATTTTTTTCAATCATTCGAGTACATTCGGGTAGTCTTGTGTAATGCAGTATTTTGTGTCTATTTAGGTATGGTTAACCTGAGTGCTGAAATCGTGGAAAAATATATGTTCTTAGCGCGCCTGAAATGGGCTGTCTGCACTCTCAAAGTGCATGTTGTTGCCAAATCTATTTCATATGCTGTAAACCTAGTTCATAGCTGTTAGTAATGATCTTATCAGACAGTGTTAAGCCGGTGAAATCCGAGTCTGAATCCGAGCTAATGTCGCTATACCTTGCTGTTTGTTTGTATTGGCATCACTGTGCGACGTCACAGGAAAATGGACGGGTGTATATAACGATGGTTAAAATCAGGCACTTTGAAGCTTTTTTTTTAGGGATATTGCGTGATGGGTAAAATTTTGAAAAAAAACTTCGAAAAATAAAATAAGCCACTGGGAACTGATTTTTAATGGTTTTAACCCTTCTGAAATTGTGATAATGTTCCCCTTTAAGAATGTCGGTTCTACCTGGTGTCCTGCTCCCCGGAACCTTCATGTAGAGTTGCACCGTGTTCATGCCCAGGATGGTGTGTCCCACGTGGCTGAGCAGGTTGCCAGCTGACACCACCCTGGCGAAGGCTGGCAGTTTGCTCAGCTCCTGGAGCTGCTGCTTCCACCTGAAACCCAACCAGATTGTATGAGATGACCACGAATGAAAATACTGTAGACGACCGCAATGTATGCCGACCAACACCTTCCATAATTTATAGTGACTCACGGTTCACCTACTTGTTTTCATCCGAGAGGTCTATGTTGGTGCCGAACTTGATGTGCTTGAAAGGACATTTCCTCCGCCGCGCCAGGCTAAAGGACAGGTAGCATTATTGTTAATCAGGGATACGGGAAAACCAAACCGTCCATTCCATAAACAGGCAAGCAAAGCAAATCACCCGTCAGACGAGGCCGCTTCTGCTTCCATCTCCTTCTTCTTCTCGCTCTCCTCCTGTTGCGACAGAATGTGCTCGGTTAGGCAGAAGTATGGAGAAGGGAAGGAATATTGGGGTTAAAAGCCTACTGAAACCCACTACTACCGACCACGCAGTCTGATAGTTTATATATCAATGATGAAATCTTAACATTGCAACACATGCCAATACGGCCGGGTTAGCTTACTAAAGTGCAATTTTAAATTTTGCGCGAAATATCCTGCTGAAAACGTCTCGGTATGATGACGTCAGCGCGTGACGTCACGGATTGTAGAGGACATTTTGGGACAGCATGGTGGCCAGCTATTAAGTCGTCTGTTTTCATAGCAAAATTCCACAGTATTCTGGACATCTGTGTTGGTGAATCTTTTGCAATTTGTTCAATGAACAATGGAGACAGCAAAGAAGAAAGCTGTAGGTGGGAAGCGGTGTATTGCGGCCGACTGCAGCAACTCAAACACAGCCGGTGTTTCATTGTTTACATTCCCGGAAGATGACAGTCAAGCTTTACCATTGGCCTGTGGAGAACTGGGACAACAGAGACTCTTACCAGGAGGACTTTGAGTTGGATGCGCAGACGCGGTACAGTGAGTACGCATGCAGCTGCGGCTTCCAAACACTTGATTGCTTGCCTGTACGTGCGTGCCGCTATGTGCATGTCACGTACGTAACTTTGGGGACTTTGGGGAAATATATGTGCTGTATGAACTTTGGGGAGGTGAACGGTACTTTGTATTGGCGGGTTATATGGACGGGAGGGGGGAGGTGTTTGTTATGCGGGATTAATTTTTGGCATATTAAATATAAGCCTGGTTGTGTTGTGGCTAATAGAGTATATATATGTCTTGTGTTTATTTACTGTTTTAGTCATTCCCAGCTGAATATCAGGTCCCACCCGCCTCTCACAGCATCTTCCCTATCTGAATCTCTAACACTGCCCTCTAGTCCTTCACTCTCACTTTCCTCATCCACGAATCTTTCATCCTCGCTCAAATTAATGGGGAAATCGTCGCTTTCTCGGTCCGAATCGCTCTCGCTGCTGGTGGCCATGATTGTAAACAATGTGCAGATGTGAGGAGCTCCACAACCTGTGATGTCACGCTACTCGTCTGCTACTTCCGCTACAGGCAAGGCTTTTTTATCAGCGACCAAAAGTTGCGAACTTTATCGTCGATGTTCTCTACTAAATCCTTTCAGCAAAGATATGGCGATGTCGCGAAATGATCAAGTATGACACATAGAATGGACCTGCAGTTCCTCGTTTAAATAAGAAAATTGGATTTCAGTAGGCCTTTAAAGTGACTTTTAAGGGTGTCCAAAGTGCAGCCACCAGCACATTCTAAAAAATATCACTGCAAAAAAACACAAAGTGGAATTAAAAAAGCAAATAGGTGTAAAGTAATGGGAAAAGTTGACAATAAATATTAAGAGATGCAGGATGGGTTTTTTTTTTTCAAGCCAATACCGATACAGGTAACTTTCTGCTTCTCAATAATGATGCTGCCAAACGATTAGCTTTTCTATTCTGTGTGGATTTAAATGTCATTTGTGCAAATGCAGCTTTCTTTGCGGCTGGCTTTGGGGCAGCTTCTTCAGCAGCAAGCATCTTCTTAGGCTTTCAAAACAATCATAGCAATGCTCGCAGTTCAGGTGGCAGATAATGTTTAAGTGTCGTCCTCGTGGAATGTTTGCAGAACGTTCGGTGCAAATAGCTTCCTCTGAAGCAGTGAAGAAGTCCTAAAACAGGGGTTCCCCAAACTTTTTGACTCAGGGGCCGCATTGGGTTAAAACAGTATGGCTGGGGGCCGTGCTGTTTATATGTATGTATATATATATATATATATATATATGTATGTATAAATATATATATATATATATATATATATATTCCTTGTGCACTAATTGACTGAAAGAGCGCGCACTTGCCGCTGATGATGTCACATTATCAATGGGAAAATGCATTTTTAGACAATTTGATTTGCCTGAGCGGCTAGGAGACACCGAGCGTAACAAGCGGTAGAAAATGGATTAGAAAGGACAGATTTTTTAAAAATAATAATAAATAAATAAATAAATAAATATATATTTATACTGTATTTTTCGGACTATAAGTCGCAGTTTTTTTCATAGTTTGGCCGGGGGTGCGACTTATACTCAGGAGAGACTTATGAGTGAAATGATTAACACATTATAATATTATTGATCTCATTCACGTAAGAGACTAGACGTATAAGATTTCATGGGATTTAGCGATTAGGAGTGACAGATTGTTTGGTAAACTTATAGCATGTTCTATATGTTATAGTTATTTGAATGACTCTTACCATAATATGTTACGTTAACATACCAGTTGGTTATTTATGCCTCATATGCCTGTTGTTCACTATTCTTTATTTATTTTAAATTGCCTTTCAAATGTCTATTCTTGGTGTTGGCTTTTATCAAATACATTTCCCCAAAACCTGCGACTTATACTCCAGTGCGACTTATATATGTTTTTTTTCCTTCTTTATTGTGCATTTTCAGCCGGTGCGACTTATACTCCGAAGCGACTTATACTCCGAAAAATACGGTATATATTTGTATTTATTTATTTTGAATTTTTTTTAACTTGGGACTTCCCGCGGGCCGGATTTTGGACGTCTGCGGGCCGTAGTTTGGGGGCCCCTGTCCTAAACGATCATGGACATGTTTACGACAAGAGTCGGAAAAAAGGAGCGCTTGATATGCCCACCCAAACCCATTTACTGCACAGAGCGGGTAATCTCGCCTGATTTGAGCAATTTTCTTTTGGCTGACATGCCAAATATATTATTATATTGGCTTTGAAAATGAAATATATAATACTTTGATTTTCCAGTTAGAGGCCCTCAGTGGAAAAAGTCTGGACACCTCTATTCTAACAGTAATAAGTGTCCTGAGAGGCTGTTATACCCCCAAACATTAAAAAAAAAACATGTTCTATATGTTATAGTTATTTGAATGACTCTTACCATAATATGTTACGTTAACATACCAGTTGGTTATTTATGCCTCATATAACGTACACTTATTCAGCCTGTTGTTCACTATTCTTTATTTATTTTAAATTGCCTTTCAAATGTCTATTCTTGCTGTTGGCTTTTATCAAATACATTTCCCCCAAAAATGCGACTTATACTCCAGTGCGACTTATATGTTTTTTCCTTCTTTATTATGCATTTTCGGCCGGTGCGACTTATACTCCGGAGCGACTTATACTCCGGAGCGACTTATACTCCGAAAAATACGGTAATCATGTCGGTAGTGCTTTCTTAACACAATCTTTAAGTGAGGGATGAGGCAAAAACTAACCCAGACCCAGTGTATGTGCCAAGTCACAGTGTACCGGTAAATGTAAAAAGTGGATTAAGTACATAATAGTGCTTCTGGGAGACACACACTATGTTGTAGACCAGGGGTGCTCATTACGTCGATCGCGATCTACCGGTCGATCGTGGAGGGTGTGTCAGTCGATCACCAGCCAGCCATTAAAAAAATAGTCCTAAAAATGAGCGATCATAAATCTTCACTATGACATCACTTTCGTCACTTGATTGACATTCACGGCACCCGAGGGTCTTCTGAGATGACGCTGGCTGCTGCCAGCTCATTAAAATTACGACAGGAAGGCGAGAAACACGTTATTTCAACAGACTCTGGCGCCGTACCTGTCGCCAAAACGCCAAAGACCGACTGCACAGTTGCACAATAAAAGCGCTGCTTCATCCTGCCTGCGCTACCAAAATAAGAGTCTCAGAAAGCTGGCGTGCGCAAGCTAGCAAGCTACGGAGTTTGCCGACAATGTATTTCTTGTAAGTGTATACAAAGGAGTACGGAAGCTGGATAAATAAGATGCCAAAAACCAACCACTTTCATGTGGTATTGGACAGAAAGGAGGACTTTTTTTCTCCTCCATTCGAAAATGCGGACGTTATCAGTACCACTGTCTGATTCCTATCAATGCAAGTCATCACAATCAGGTAATACACCAACTTATATTCTTGTCTTCATGAAAGAAAGGCATCTATATGTGTTAAACATGCTTGTATTATCTCTAAACACTTTTAACAATATTAACTATATGTGTTAAACATGCTTGTATTATCTTTAAACACCTTTAACTTGTTAACAATATTAACTATATGTGTTAAACATGCTTGTATTATCTTTAAACACCTTTAACTTGTTAACAATATTAACTATGTGTTAAACTTTCTTGTATTATCATTAAACACCTTTAATTTATTAACAATATTAACTATATGTGTTAAACATGCTTGCATTATCACTAAACATCTTTAACTTGTTAACAATATTAACTTTATGTGTTAAACATGTTTGCATTATCTTTAAACACCTTTAACTTATTAACAATATTAACTATATGTGTTAAACATGCTTGTATTATCATTAAACACCTTTAACTTGTTAACAATATTAACTATATATACCGTATTTTCCGCATTATAAGGCGCACCTAAAAACCACAAATTTTCTCAAAAGCTGACAGTGCGCCTTATAACCCGGTGCGCTTTATATATGGATAAATATTAAGATTCATTTTCATAAAGTTTAGGTCTCGCAACTACGGTAAACAGCCGCCATCTTTTTTCCCCGTAGAAGAAGCGCGCGGTGCATGCTGGGATATGTGACGTTTCATTTCCATTTGTGTGTTTATGTAAAGACCCCAAAATGGCTCCTATTAAGTGTGTTGTCTGTCTAATTATAAATAATGCAGACGAGGCGTGTTAACTGAGTTCTCAACGTTTACTCACAGCGTGCTCATAACCACATTCTAACTCCCAGCATACAACGCTTCTCAGGGCTACCGCGCATGCTCGTAACTATCGTTGCATGCTGGGTAGTGTAGTTGTTATATTTGCTAGCTCATAACAGCACATTAAGAGACACGCTTACGCGCTTAATTCAATACTCGCCGTCATTCCGGGTGGATTGACAAAAGACCTCCAGCCGCTAGATATTGGTGTCAACAGGGCATTCGAAGCTAGACTGCTAACTGCGTGGGAACAGTGGATGACGAAGAAGCGCGCGGTGCATGCTGGGATATGTGACGTTTCATTTCCATTTGTGTGTTTATGTAAAGACCCCAAAATGGCTCCTATTAAGTGTGTTGTCTGTCTAATTATAAATAATGCAGACGAGGCGTGTTAACTGAGTTCTCAACGTTTACTCACAGCGTGCTCATAACCACATTCTAACTCCCAGCATACAACAACGCTTCTCAGGGCTACCGCGCATGCTCGTCACTATCGTTGCATGCTGGGTAGTGTAGTTGTTATATTTGCTAGCTCATAACAGCACATTGAGAGACACGCTTACGCGCTTAATTCAATACTCGCCGTCATTCCGGGTGGATTGACAAAAGACCTCCAGCCGCTAGATATTGGTGTCAACAGGGCATTCGAAGCTAGACTGCTAACTGCGTGGGAACAGTGGACGACGAAGAAGCGCGCGGTGCATGCTGGGATATGTGACGTTTCATTTCCATTTGTGTGTTTATGTAAAGACCCCAAAATGGCTCCTATTAAGTGTGTTGTCTGTCTAATTATAAATAATGCAGACGAGGCGTGTTAACTGAGTTCTCAACGTTTACTTGCAGCGTGCTCATAACCACATTCTAACTCCCAGCATACAACAACGCTTCTCAGGGCTACCGCGCATGCTCGTAACTATCGTTGCATGCTGGGTAGTGTAGTTGTTATATTTGCTAGCTCATAACAGCACATTGAGAGACACGCTTACACGCTTAATTCAATACTCGCCGTCATTCCGGGTGGATTGACAAAAGACCTCCAGCCGCTAGATATTGGTGTCAACAGGGCATTCGAAGCTAGACTGCTAACTGCGTGGGAACAATGGATGACAGAAGGCGAACACACCTTCACTAAGACGAGGAGGCAGCGCCAGACGACGCCAACATCTGCCAGTGGATCGTAAATTTGCCCAACTTTTCACTTCGGACACCGAAGACGAAGGATTTACGAATGAAGAATAACTTCAGAAAGTGAGCGCTATGTTTATTTTGTGTGTTGTGACATTAACGTTCGAGCAACATTATGTTGCTATTGCTCTGCACTATTTTGAATTTTACTATGTTTGTGATTGCACATTTGCGTACATTTTGGGAGTGAACAGAGTTGTTAGAACGCTGGTTTTTAATATATTATTAAAGTTTGACTGACCTATCTGACTGTTTTTTTGACATTCCCTTTAGCGCAGCGTAGGCGCGGCTTATAGTCCGGGGCGGCTTATTGGTGGACAAAGTTATGAAATATGCCATTCATTGAAGGTGCGGCTAATAATCCGGTGCGCCTTATAGTGCGGAAAATACGGTATGAAACATACTTGTATTTTCATTAAAGACCTTTAATTTATTAACAATATTAACTATATGTGTTAAACATGCTTGTATTATCATTAAACACCTTTAACTTGTTAACAAAAACATATGTTTCATAAATAAGTAAATATAAATCATATATATGAATGAGGTAGATCCCCACGACTTGATCAATTGAAAAGTAGCTCGCCTGCAGAAAAAGTGTGAGCACCCCTGTTGTAGACAAACACAGCTCTTTGGAACATGGAACCTTGTTCTGTTCTAAGATGTTCTGTACTGACCCGTAGCGACTCCTGGAAGGACGAGGCCTGGTACTGGGCGTATTTGACGATGGTGGTGCGCGAGCGGCTGCTCTCACAGAGCCACAGCTTGTGGCTGCCGCTGGGGTCCCAGTTCTCGTCGGTGGGCTGAGCCAGCTGGGTGCGCACCTCCACCAGATGGTCGGGGTTAGCCTCCACTAGTGTCTTGGTGGAGAAGAGGCCCAGGTCTGTGCAGGACGGCACAAAACAGTGCGTTACTTCTTGAATTAATTCTGACATGTGATTGACGTTCTCCTCCTGCAACATTGTTTTTTTATATTTGCGTATGAATGACGAAGAAGAAGGCGGGATGTGTCAATCATGCTGACAATCTGGTGGAATAAAGTGTGAATTTGTCAGATAGGCTGTCAAATGTAACTATGGCAACAACACAGATTAGAGAGAGATATTGGTCTACTCTCGACTAGTTATGCCTGCCATGCAGTAATAATTGCCACTTGCAGGTGGTGCTGTTGCTACACATGCAACCAAGGCACACCATTGTAGACACACCCACAGAGGTGTGTCAGACTTAAAGAGGTTGCAGTTTCCTACCCAGTTTAAGAGCTCCCGCCAGGCCTCTGATGACGGTGACCGGGTTGGAAGGGTTGGTGCAGAACTGATGGAGAGGAGGGTAGAAGGCGTCCCTCTTGTTTTCCAACTGTGAGAGAAGCAAGGATTATTTTAGAACTGTTTTGACTGCAGTCTTCTTCGCTGTCACTCGCGCTCACATAAATACTGGGCGTCGGCGGGTTGAGCTTGTCCTTTGGCAAAGGAGGCGAGGGCGTGCCCGGGGGTCGCGGCGGCGGACACTTGTCCAGGAGGACGCTGCTCGTCGACAGGCCATTCTTGCCCAGGTTTCTGCAGGGGTCACAAGTCATGTGATTACAGCAAAACAGGAGGATGCAATTTGGTTGGTGTGGAAAAGCATCAGGGATATATACAGTGGGGCAAAAAAGTATTTAGTCAGCCACCAATTGTGCAAGTTCTCCCACTTAAAATGATGACAGAGGTCTGTAATTTTCATCATAGGTACACTCACATGAGACAGAATGTGAAAAAAAAATCCAGGAATTCACATTGTAGGATTTTTAAATAATTTATTTGTAAATTATGGTGGAAAATAAGTACCGGTATTTGGTCAATAACAAAAATTCATCTCAATACTTTGTAATATAACCTTTGTTGGCAATAACAGAGGTCAAACGATTACTATAGGTCTTTACCAGGTTTGCACACACATTAGCTGGTATTTTGGCCCATTCCTCCGTGGAAATCTTCTCGAGAGCAGTGATGTTTTGGGGCTGTCGCCGAGCAACACGGACTTTCAACTCCCTCCACAGATTTTCTATGGGGTTGAGGTCTGGAGACTGGCTAGGCCACTCCAGGACTTTCAAATGCTTCTTACGGAGCCACTCCTTCGTTGCCCGGGCGGTGTGTTTGGGATCATTGTCATGCTGGAAGACCCAGCCACGTTTCATCTTCAAAGCTCTCACTGATGGAAGGAGGTTTTGGCTCAAAATCTCACGATACATGGCCCCATTCCTTCTTTCCTTAACACGGATCAGTCGGCCTGTCCCCTTAGCAGAAAAACAGCCCCAAAGCATGATGTTTCCACCCCCATGCTTCACAGTAGGTATGGTGTTCTTGGGATGCAACTCAGTATTCTTCTTCCTCCAAACACGACGAGTTGAGTTTATACCAAAAAGTTCTATTTTGGTTTCATCTGACCACATGACATTCTCCCAATCCTCTGCTGTATCATCCATGTGCTCTCTGGCAAACTTCAGATGGGCCTGGACATGCACTGGCTTAAGCAGGGAGACACGTCTGGCACTGCAGGATTTGATTCCCTGTCGGCGTAGTGTGTTACTGATGGTAACCTTTGTTACTTTGGTCCCAGCTCTCTGCAGGTCATTCACCAGGTCCCCCCGTGTGGTTCTGGGATTTTTGCTCACCGTTCTCATGATCATTTTGACCCCACGGGATGAGATCTTGCGGGGAGCCCCAGATCGAGGGAGATTATCAGTGGTCTTGTATGTCTTCCATTTTCTGATAATTGCTCCCACAGTTGATTTTTTCACACCAAGCTGCTTGCCTATTGTAGATTCACTCTTCACAGTCTGGTGCAGGTCTACAATTATTTTCCTGGTGTCCTTTGACAGCTCTTTGGTCTTGGCCATAGTGGAGTTTGGAGTCTGACTGTTTGAGGCTGTGGACAAGTGTCTTTTATACAGATAAAGAGTTCAAACAGGTGCCATTAATACAGGTAACGAGTGGAGGACAGAAGAGCTTCTTAAAGAAGAAGTTACAGGTCTGTGAGAGCCAGACATCTTCCTTGTTTGAAGTGACCAAATACTTATTTTCCACCATAATTTACAAATAAATTATTTAAAAATCCTACAATGTGAATTCCTGAATTATTTTTCCACATTCTGTCTCTCACAGTTGAAGTGTACCTATGATGAAAATTACAGACCTCTGTCATCATTTTAAGTGGGAGAACTTGCACAATTGGTGGCTGACTAAATACTTTTTTGCCCCACTGTATATATATAATAGTTTATTCACAGCATTAGTCATGTATGGACACCTGTATGTTTTACTGCAATAACATATGCTGGAAGCTTGGTTGACTTTTTAGGAGGCGGAGTAAAAAAAGTGCACTTTTCTTTCCGCTTGTGTTAAACACTTGGCTGTAACACTTTACAATATTAGCACGTTTACGTACAGTAAAACCTGACTACGGCGACCACTCAAGGGAAACAGCAAAAATGGCCACAAAAAATGGGTGATAAGGCCTCAAATCTATGTCACAATTAATTGGATATTGTGACAGAATATCACTTGCTGTTAAACACACCTGTGTCAACTCGACACTGTTGAGTATAGATCGATCACTTTGAACATATACCGTATTTTTCTGACTATAAGTCGCAGTTTTTTTTCATAGTTTGGCCAGGGGTGCGACTTATACTCAGGAGCGACTTATGTGTGAAATGATTAACACATTAGCGTAAAATATCAAATAATATTATTTAGCTCATTCACGTAAGAGACTAGACGTACAAACCCCGTTTCCATATGAGTTGGGAAATTGTGTTAGATGTAAATATAAACGGATTACAATGATTTGCAAATCCTTTTCAACCCATATTCAATTGAATGCACTACAAAGACAACATATTTGATGTTCAAACTCAAACTATATATATTTTTTGCAAATAATAATTAACTTAGAATTTCATGGCTGCAACACGTGCCAAAGTAGTTGGGAAAGGGCATGTTCACCACTGTGTTACATGGCCTTTCCTTTTAACAACACTCAGTAAACGTTTGGGAACTGAGGAGACACATTTTTGAAGCTTCTCAGGTGGAATTCTTTCCCATTCTTGCTTGATGTACAGCTTAAGTTGTTCAACAGTCCGGGGGTCTCCGTTGTGGTATTTTAGGCTTCATAATGCACCACACATTTTCAATGGGAGACAGGTCTGGACTACAGGCAGGCCAGTCTAGTACCCGCACTCTTTTACTATGAAGCCACGTTGATGTAACGCGTGGCTTGGCATTGTCTTGCTGAAATAAGCAGGGGCGTCCATGGTAACGTTGCTTGGATGGCAACATATGTTGCTCCAAAACCTGTATGTACCTTTCAGCATTAATGGCGCCTTCACAGATGTGTAAGTTACCCATGTCTTGGGAACTAATACACCCCCATACCATCACAGATGCTGGCTTTTCAACTTTGCGCCTATAACAATCCGGATGGTTCTTTTCCTCTTTGGTCCGGAGGACACGACGTCCACAGTTTCCAAAAACAATTTGAAATGTGGACTCGTCAGACCACAGAACACTTTTCCACTTTGTATCAGTCCATCTTAGATGAGCTCAGGCCCAGCGAAGCGGACGCCATTTCTGGGTGTTGTTGATAAATGGTTTTCGCCTTGCATAGGAGAGTTTTAACTTGCACTTACAGATGTGGCGACCAACTGTAGTTACTGACAGTGGGTTTCTGAAGTGTTCCTGAGCCCATGTGGTGATATCCTTTACACACTGATGTCGCTTGTTGATGCAGTACAGCCTGAGGGATGGAAGGTCACGGGCTTAGCTGCTTACGTGCAGTGATTTCTCCAGATTCTCTGAACCCTTTGATGATATTACGGACCGTAGATGGTGAAATCCCTAAATTCCTTGCAATAGCTGGTTGAGAAAGGTTTTTCTTAAACTGTTCAACAATTTGCTCACGCATTTGTTGACAAAGTGGTGACCCTCGCCGCATCCTTGTTTGTGAATGACTGAGCATTTCATGGAATCTACTTTTATACCCAATCATGGCACCCACCTGTTCCCACTTTGCCTGTTTAACCTGTGGGATGTTCCAAATAAGTGTTTGATGAGCATTCCTCAACTTTATCAGTATTTATTGCCACCTTTCCCAACTTCTTTGTCACGTGTTGCTGGCATCAAATTCCAAAGTTAGTGATTATTTGCAAAACAAATTTTTTTTATCAGTGTGAACATCAAATATGTTGTCTTTGTAGCATATTCAACTGAATATGGGTTGAAAATGATTTGCAAATCATTGTATTTCATTTATTTTTACATCTACCACAATTTCCCAACTCATATGGAAACGCGGTTTGTATAAGATTTCATGGGATTTAGCGATTAGGAGTGACAGATTGTTTGGTAAACGTATAGCATGTTCTATATGTTATAGTTATTTGAATGACTCTTACCATAATATGTTACGTTAACATACCAGTTGGTTATTTATGCCTCATATAACGTACACTTATTCAGCCTGTTGTTCACTATTCTTTATTTATTTTAAATTGCCTTTCAAATGTCTATTCTTGGTGTTTGGTTTTATCAAATACATTTCCCCAAAAAATGCGACTTATACTCCAGTGTGACTTATATATGTTTTTTCCCTTCTTTATTATGCCTTTTCGGCCGGTGCGACTTAAAGTCCGGAGCGACTTATAGTCCGAAAAATACGGTAGGCTCTGCTGATTTACAACAATGTGAATTTGTTAGCTGTTTAGACAGTAATGTGTTTACACAAGCTTACATTGACGTTTCTCAAGAGTGAAAGACGTTACTTTCTCTTGTTTTTATGTGAGCCATAAAATAGCTAGCAAGCCAACAACGCTGGCCGGTCCATGATTTGATCAAAGTGGTGTTTTCAATCACGGTTTTTCAATAATTTTATTTTAATATAGTAATACTAACAGTCAGGAGTTTTAGCGCGGTTTTCATTATTACCGTTTATCGTTACATTCCTAGGTCATACCAGTACTACAATACTACAGATTTGGGTATCAATCTAATACCAAGTAGTAACAAGGGCAGTTGTGATCATACTACCGTATTCTCCGGACTATAAGTCGCAGTTTTTTTCATAGTTTGGCCGGGGGTGCGACTTATACTCAGGAGCGACTTATGTGTGAAATTATTAACACACTAGCGTAAAACATCAAATAATATTATTTAGCTGATTCACGTAAGAGACTAGACCAGTGGTTCTTAACCTGGGTTCGATCGAACCCTAGGTGTTCGGTGAGTCGGCTTCAGGGGTTCGGCGGACCCTCCGCCACGAAGGTCGAGACACACCCGACTCATCGTGTAAATAAAAACTTCTCCCTATCGGCGTATTATGGATACGGCAACAGCAGAAGTCACACTGATTTGTTGTGAGTTCATGCACTGTGTTGGTTTTGTTCTTTGAACAAGGTGATGTTCATGCATGGTTCATTTTGTGCACTGGGAAAAAAAACATAACTTTGTCTTGAATTTGAAAAAATATATATATATATTTTTCATTAAAGAAGGGTTCGGTGAATGCGCATATGAAGCTGGTGGGGTTCGGTACCTCCAACAAGGTTAAGAACCACTGGACTAGACGTATAAGATTTCATGGGATTTAGCGATTAGGAGTGACAGATTGTTTGGTAAACGTATAGCATGCAGAGGTGGGTAGAGTAGCCAGAAATTGTACTCAAGTAAGAGTACTGTTACTTTAGAGATTTATTACTCAAGTAAAAGTAAGGAGTAGTCACCCAAATATTTACTTGAGTAAAAGTAAAAAGTATGTTGTGAAAAAACTACTCAAGTACTGAGTAACTGATGAGTAACATACACACTCATATATATATATATATATATATATATATATATACATTGATATATACAGTATATCATTTATATGTATTTATTTTGCTGTTTTTGTTTACATGTTAAAGGTGTTTTAATGAATATACAAGCATGTTTAACATATAGATTCCTTTCTTTCATGAAGACTAGAATATAAGTTGGTGTATTACCTGATTCTGATGACTTGCGTTGATTGTAATCAGACAGCAGTGATGATAACATCCACGTTTTCAAATGGAGGAGAAGAAAAGTTCCTCCTTTCTGTCTAATACCACATGAAAGTGGTGGGTTTTTGGCATCTTATTTGTCCAGCTTCCATATTCGTTTTTATACACTTTACAAGAAATATATTGGCGTCAAACTCCTTAGCTTGCTAGCTTGTTTGCGCTGGCTTTCGGAGACTCTTGTTTTGAAAGCGCAGGCGCGATGGAGCGGCACTTTTATTGTGAAGACAGGAACTGTGCAGTCAGTCTTTAGGCTTTTGACGGGATGTACGGTTGAAATAAAAAAGTATATTTTTTCCTTCACATTTTTGATTGATTGATTGGAACTTTTATTAGTAGATTGCACAGTACAGTACATATTCCGTACAATTGACCACTAAATGGTAACACCGCAATAAGTTTTTCAACTTGTTTAAGTCAGGTCATGTGACCACCTGGCTCTGTTTGATTGGTCCAACGTCACCAGTGACTGCATCTGATTGGTGGAACGAAGTGAAACGTCACCAGTAAGGCAGGCACTTTGAAGGTCTGTCTGACAGACCAAAACAAACAAAGCGTGCATTAACAGATCGATAAAAATTAGTAGCGAGTAGCGAGCTGAATGTAGATAAAAGTAGCGGAGTAAAAGTAGCGTTCCTTCTCTATAAATATACTTAAGTAAAAGTAAAAGTATGTTGCGTTAAAACTACTCTTAGAAGTACAATTTATCCCAAAAGTTACTCAAGTAGATGTAACGGAGTAAATGTAGCGCGTTACTACCCACCTCTGATAGCATGTTCTATATGTTATAGTTATTTGAATGACTCTTACCATAATATGTTACGTTAACATACCAGTTGGTTATTTATGCCTCATATAACGTACACTTATTCAGCCTGTTGTTCACTATTCTTGATTTATTTTAAATTGCCTTTCAAATGTCTATTCTTGCTGTTGGCTTTTATCAAATACATTTCCCCCAAAAATGCGACTTATACTCCAGTGCGACTTATATATGATTTTTTCCTTCTGTATTATGCATTTTCGGCCGGTGCGACTTATACTCCAAAAAACACGGTAAAAGCTCCATCGTATTCAAAATGTATATAATTAATCAATTTTACACAACCCTACATTCAACAATAAAAAAGTAGTGCATCCTTTGGTTTGATTTGTGCAGATTGAGTATGAAAGCTGGAGATGTCTTACCTGCAGGCTTTGAGCACCTCGCTGGAGCTTGGGTAGATTGAAACAGAAGACCAGGGGGCCAGACCAGCGGGGGCTGAGTGTCTATGCACGCCTTCAAGAGGCCCCGCCTTTTGCGGGCTCCGAGAGTCCTCCTTCCCGTTCAGCGTGGGGCCCTCGCTGTTGGACTGGCTGTTAAGGCAGGAGAGGCCGCCGGCGGCTGAGCGGGTGGAGGGCGCTGCGGTGGCCGACAAAGGCGAGGACGCAGACAAGTGCTCTGACGTAGCTTTGGCAGCGACCGAGTGGACATTGTTGATTTTCTCTGAGAAAGGCCCACCGTGGTTACTACAGTTATTATTGTCGTCGTTTGTCGCGGTTGTGTTGGCTTGTCCCTTTAGCAAGGCTGAGAGCTGAGGATTGTCGGAACTGGGCGGGGCACCGGGTCGTGGCGGGCTGGCAGGGCCCTCCGTCCCCCGCGGCTGGACGTGATTAGTCAGTCCCTGTGCGGGCGTGGTGTTGGCCGCCACGCCCGCGCCGCTGTCGCCGCCCTTGTTGCTGCTGCTGCCGCCCCCGGAGGGCGCATTGTCTTTGGTGTGGACCCCTGAGGTAGTGGCGGAGTGGGGAGGCGAGGACAAGTGGTTGGGGGTGGACTGGGGGGAAGTGGGGGACAAAGAGGAGGCCGAGGACGAGGCAGTGCAGGGCCCAGAAGAATGCCCCACCTGATTGAGAATGCCCGAGGAAGAGAAGGAGGTCTGGGGGGAAGAGGAGGAAGAGAAAGGGGGTTCTCCATTGGGACCTGCCGAATGTGAACCTGGACCTTTGTGAAGCCCCTGGACACAGACGAGAAGGAAGCAGATGAATGTTAATGAGCAGCACTTTGAACCGACAACTGCTTTTTATCACCTTAAAGACACATGCAGTACTATTAAACAACCCCAGACAAGAGGGTTGCACAAGTCTGCAAAATATGTGAATCGCTATTTTTAAGTTTAGGAATGAGATGGGACTATTTTTCTGCACACATGTTCAGGACCATACAGCAGGTAATAGAGGTGGGAATATTTTGGCAACTCACGACTGGACTAGATTCAGGGGCTATTATTTGATTAAAAATTGATTATTGATGCATCTTTAATATGAGTTTTCAGTAGAGATGTCCGATAATGGCTTTTTTGCCGATATCCCGATATTGTCCAACTCTTAATTACTGATTCCGATATCAACCGATACCGATATATACAGTGGTGGAATTAACACATTATTATGCCTAATTTTGTTGTGATGCCCCGCTGGATGCATTAAACAATGTAACAAGGTTTTCCAAAATAAATCAACTCAAGTTATGGAAAAAAATGCCAACATGGCACTGCCATATTTATTACTGAAGTCACAAAGTGCATTCTTTTTTTTAACATGCCTCAAAACAGCAGCTTGGAATTTGGGACATGCTCTCCCTGAGAGAGCATGAGGAGGTTGAGGTGAGGGGGATGGGGGATGTATATATTGCAGCGTCCCGGAAAAGTTAGTGCTGCAATGGGTTCTGGGTATTTGTTCTGTTGTGTTTATGTTGTGTTACGGTGCGGATGTTCTCCTGAAATGTGTTTGTCATTCTTCTTTGGTGTGGGTTCACAGTGTGGCGCATATTTGTAACAGTGTTAAAGTTGTCTATACGGCCACCCTCACTGTGACCTGTATGGCTGTTGACCAAGTATGCATG
Organism: Nerophis lumbriciformis; assembly: GCF_033978685.3. Lineage (NCBI taxonomy): Eukaryota > Metazoa > Chordata > Actinopteri > Syngnathiformes > Syngnathidae > Nerophis > Nerophis lumbriciformis. Next base: position 40,652,958 of record NC_084560.2, read on the forward strand.
GCATTCACTTGTGTGTGTGAAAAGCCGTAGATATTATGTGATTGGGCCGGCACGCAAAGGCAGTGCCTTTAAGGTTTATTGGCGCTCTGTACTTCTCCCTACGTCCGTGTACCACACCGTACAGCAGCGTTTTAAAAAGTCATACATTTTAGTTTTTGAAACCGATACCGATAATTTCCGGTATTACATTTTAAAGCATTTATCGGCCGATAATATCGGCAGTCCGATATTATCAGACATCTCTAGTTTTCAGTTTTACATTTATTTTCGTTTCACTAAATTAGCGTTAATCACTGACAACTTAAAAAAAAAACAATTCATTTGGAATAAAAAAACAATAAAATTAATTCACACATTCATCAAATTAATGAAAATGTGTGCAAAACTTGACCATATGTGCTCTAAAGTAAAGGAGCTGCTCGGATCTCTCAGTGAGGTGGCTCGCTGCAGTCAGCCAAGTTTTAGAACTGTCTGCATTACTTTATTTACGATAAAGAAATTGATTATTGACGTCTACTAATCGATTCTATAATCGTCCATGTCCGATAGCAATTGTGACCTAGTGTAATAAACATAATAATATAGTGATGAGGTAATGTGTTACCTGAGCGGTAGTGTTGCTATGTGGGCTCCTCCACGTCTCGTCCGTGTGACCCGGACTCGCGCTGCTGCAGCTGCTGCTGGGGTGACCAGCGGCGGCTGTGCAGTTGTGAGGTAGAGAGTTCTGCTGCTGCGCGTAAGGCACGTTTCCGTTGCTCGTGCCGCTACTTCCCGGCGGCGCGGCGTGGGCGTGATCTCGCCCGGGGGACCTACCGTCCAGCGGCCCCGAGGACGACGACGACGGACTCTGACATGAGCCGTTGGCCGTGGGCTGGCCGACACACGGGGGTCTGATGGCTGTGTGATTGACAGGGGAGGAGCCCTGGAGGACTGCGTGGTTGTGGGGGTGGTGGTTGTTGATGGGGGACACGGGCACGGGACCGTTGGGAAGGCTGGGTCGCAGCTGGGCGCCCGCTGCTGCCTGCTGCCTCATCTGGGAGGGAGGTAAAGAGGGTCAATACCTGCAGCATCCTTACTCCTTCTTATATTGAATACACAAAAGAGGAAACGTGGGGCAAGTCCAAAATGTCTACCTGCTGCTGATGCTGCTGCATGAGTGAGAACTGGTTCTCCAGCTGATCCAGCATCTGCACTTGCATGGGCTTCAAGAGGGCTCTGTTGGTCCGCAAGTGGTCCAGAAGCTACACAGGACACATTTTATACTATTAATAGTATGTTCAAAAGAAAACGGACACCATGCTGGTGTTATTGGTTTTACATATGCAGTACACCTTATCTGCCACAAGAGGTCTCTCAATCAACCTGGCACAAACACGTCAATAATCAATTTATTACAAGCCTGTATTAACTCATAATTGCCAACCTTGAGACCTCCGATTCAGGGAGGTGGGGGGCGGGGGCGTGGTTGGGGGCGTGGTTAAGAGGGGAGGAGTATATTTACAGCTAGGATTCACCAAGTCAAGTATTTCACATATATATATATATATATATAAGAAGTACTAAGTCAAGTATTTCATATATATATATGTATATATATATATAAATAAAAGAAATACTTGAATTTCAGTGTTCATTTATTTATTTATTTACACATATTGATTGATTGATTGATTGATTGATATATTTTTATTTCAAATATGCATAAAAACAAGAGCAAACCTGATCCAATACAGTACTATAGCCTTAACAGACAATATAACAAAATGAAAACAATGGAAAAGAAAAAACAAAAACAAATGAGCATTGGACTTTCTTTTTTTTTTTTTTACATATTTGAAAAGGAGTGAGAAGAAGTTTTACACTTATTTAATCCCACCCCCTTTCTTTAAATCATAAATTACTCTGAGCTAGAACTACGTGTTCACTCAATGTACAAACTTAATGAACTTGTATATACATAAATTATAGATATATACATACATATGCACACTACACACATACATAGCCACACCATTACCACTAGTGATCATGGAAATGGTATGATGCCACCACAGCAACACCACTGCCTCAATGGGCAGCCCGACACTCTTCTAACATAAACAAGCCAATATCAAAGCCCTTCTTCATCTCTGTACCTCTGGAATACCATATACACACACATAACACTCATCTACTCATTGTTGAGTTAAGGGTTGAATTGTCCATCCTTGTTCTATTTGTCACTATTTTTCTAACCATGCTGAACATGCTGTGTGGCACGCAAAAAGTGCTTTCATCAAATGCACTAGATGGCAGTATTGTACTGTTTAAGAGTGTCACAACATTGCTGTTTAGGCAGACGAACTGATTTACGATAGACGAAAACGTGACTGCTGTTGTTGTGTGTCGTTGCCGCGCTGGGAGGACGTTAATGAAACTGCCTAACAATAAACCCACATAAGAAACCAAGAACTCGCCCTTGATCATTCTACAGTTATAACATGATTGGGCAGGTATGCTGTTTATATCGTGTGCCTGAATTTCGGGAGAAAATTTGTCCCGGGAGGTTTTCGGGAGAGGCGCTGAATTTAAAAGTTAAAGTTAAAGTACCAATGATTGTCACACACACACACTAGGTGTGGCGAAATTATTCTCTGCATTTGACCCATCACCCTTGATCACCCCCTGGGAGGTGAGGGGAGCAGTGGGCAGCAGCGGTGGCCGCGCCCGGGAATCATTTTGTGGTGATTTAACCCCCAATTGCAACCCTTGATGCTGAGTGCCAAGCAGGGAGGTAATGGGTCCCATTTTTATAGTCTTTGGTATGACTCGGCCGGGGTTTGAACTCACAACCTACCGATCTCAGGGCGGACACTCTAACCACTAGGCCACTGAGTAGGTAAATTTCGGGAGTCTCCCGGAAAATCCGGGAGGGTTGGCAAGTATGTATTAACTCCACCTCTGATCTGCGCTATAAGCAGGGCTGGCATAGCGTGACGCCACCCCTACAGACACTCCCTTTAGATTCGGGGGAAAAGTGCAGACTTCAAACTGCATATAGGTTATTAAATGGTGAAAACTGGTCGAGCAAAACCACATTTATGATCAACTGCAGCGGGAGAAGTAGAATGGTAAGCAAATAATGACGTCATGGGTTGACTGATGTGAACACGCACGCCTGATGTTATATGCAGCTTTTTTGAGGTGGACAAACACTTTGTTGAAATGTGTACCGGTACACAAGTTAGTAAATAGGAACCACCTGAGGTCTCGCCTGGCTTTAAAAAGAAATAATACAAATTAATAATATTATTATATATTACGCCCCTTTGATGTTGAAAATGTCACTATATATGACTACATTTGTACACATTTTTTAATTCTATATTCTATATTAGCATTCTATGTGTAAGAAGGGTTCATTCGACATTTTCATATTCATTTTTCCCGGTAAGATCTATTCAGGTGTACTGGAGAGGAGGCTACGCCGGATAGTCGAACCTCAGATTCAGGAGGAACAGTGTGGTTTTCATCCTGGTCGTGGAACTGTGGACCAGCTCTATACTCTCGGCAGGGTCCTTGAGGGTGCATGAAAGTTTGCCCAACCAGTCTACATGTGTTTTGTGGACTTGGAGAAGGCATTCGACCGTGTCCCTCGGGAAGTCCTGTGGGGAGTGCTCAGGGAGTATGGGGTTTCGGACTGTCTGATTGTGGCAGTCCGCTCCCTGTATGATCAGTGTCAGAGCTTGGTCCGCATTGCCGGCAGTAAGTCGGACACGTTTCCAGTGAGGGTTGGACTCCGCCAAGGCTGCCCTTTGTCACACATTCTGTTCATAACTTTTATGGACAGAATTTCTAGGCGCAGTCAAGGCGTTGAGGGGATCCGGTTTGGTGGCTGCAGGATTAGGTCTCTGCTTTTTGCAGATGATGTGGTCCTGATGGCTTCATCTGGCCAGGATCTTCAGCTCTCGCTGGATCGGTTCGCAGCCGAGTGTGAAGCGACTGGGATGAGAATCAGCACCTCCAAGTCCGAGTCCATGGTTCTTGCCCGGAAAAGGGTGGAGTGCCATCTCCGGGTTGGGGAGGAGATCTTGCCCCAAGTGGAGGAGTTCAAGTACCTCGGAGTCTTGTTCACGAGTGAGGGAAGAGTGGATGGTGAGATCGACAGGCGGATCGGTGCGGCGTCTTCAGTAATGCGGACGCTGTATCGATCCGTTGTGGTGAAGAAGGAGCTGAGCCGGAAGGCAAAGCTCTCAATTTACCGGTCGATCTATGTTCCCATCCTCACCTATGGTCATGAGCTTTGGGTTATGACCGAAAGGACAAGATCACGGGTACAAGCGGCTGAAATGAGTTTCCTCCGCCGGGTAGCGGGGCTCTCCCTTAGAGATAGGGTGAGAAGCTCTGCCACATGGGGGGAGCTCAAAGTAAAGCCGCTGCTCCTCCACATGGAGAGGAGCCAGATGAGGTGGTTCGGGTATCTGGTCAGGATGCCACCCGAGCGCCTCCCTAGGGAGGTGTTTAGGGCACGTCCGACCGGTAGGAGGCCGCGGGGAAGACCCAGGACACGTTGGGAAGACTATGTCTCCCGGCTGGCCTGGGAACGCCTCGGGGTCCCACAGGAAGAGCTGGACGAAGTGGCTGGGGAGAGGGAAGTCTGGACTTCCCTGCTTAGGCTGCTGCCCCCGCGACCCGACCTCGGATAAGCGGAAGAAGATGGATGGATGGATGGATGGATGGATGAATTTTTCCCCCCCTTCTCAGATTTGAGGTTGTTCTATTATTTTAGGCACAAGTGATGTAAAGATTATCGGTGCTAATGATAAATTGCAGTAAAATTCCTTAATGTTAAGGTTACTGCTAAAAATTGTAATGACCCTAAAACATAGTACCGTATTTTTCGGACTATAAGTCGCACTGGAGTATAAGTCGCATTTTTTGGGGGATATTTATTTGATAAATATATATACTTTATAAAGTAAAAACACATGCTGAATAAGAAATGTCTGCATATGTTATATTATTCTTTTATTTTTCCATATTTAACATATTGTGTTGAAGTTTGGGGAAATGTTTATAGAACAAACATAGACCCAATAATTAAACTTCAAAGAAGGGTCATTATAATAATACACAAAGCGTGCTACTATGAACATACCAATCCATTATTTATAAGTTCTAATGTGTTAAAATTTTCAGATATTGTGTTTTTAAAAACAATGGAAATTGTGTTTCGAGTAAAGAACAACAGCCTTCCAGCTTGTATTCTTAGGTTATTTCAATTAAGAGGAGAAACCCATAATTTACGGAGGGTATTGATTTTTGAAATAGGTAAAGCAAGAATGAATATAAAATACAAATGTATTTCAGTTTTAGGAGTTAAATGGTGGAACAAGCTCAGTGATGAGTTGAAGACATGTACTTCTTTGTTAAGGTTTAAGAAAACATTGAAAGGTGAGATAATTGAAAATTATAAAATATAGTAACAATTACTTTCATCCTATTGATTTTGATTTTTTTTTTTTTTTACATTGATGTTCCAGGTAATCTTATTTTCAGTGAAGATATAGGATAGGCAAATATAAGCTTTGGCTTCAGCCTATTCCTTTTTTGGTCATGCTTTTTCTTTTCTTTTCCTTTTGTGTGTAAATGTGTATGATTGTTATACTGTATATGTATAGTCTGTACTCTTAAACTGGTCACACAAAATGGTTAATGGTTGATTATATGACCGAAATAAACTTATTTCATTCATTCATTCATAAAAGCCAACACCAAGAATAGACATTTGAAAGGCAACTTAAAATAAATAAAGAATAGTGAACAACAGGCTGAATAAGTGTACGTTATATGAGGCATAAATAACCAACTGGTATGTTAACGTAACATATTATGGTAAGAGTCATTCAAATAACTATAACATATAGAACATGCAATACGTTTACCAAACAATCTGTCACTCCTAATCGCTAAATCCCATGAAATCTTATACGTCTAGTCTCTTACGTGAATGAGATAAATAATATTATAATGTGTTAATAATTTCACACATAAGTCGCTCCTGAGTATAAGTCGCACCCCCGGCCAAACTATGAAAAAAACTGTGACTTATAGTCCGAAAAATACGGTACTTTAAAAATATGCATAGTGACTCACTGCTCATTTCCTGGCGTAGCAGCTGGCGTGCTAATCGCTATCTAGCTTAAATGCTAACATGAATACTAGACAATGTCTTTCCCCAGTACGGACGTCATAAACCGGGCGTAATGAACCGGTGGCCCGCGGGCCACATGTTCCCCCGCCAAAGCTTTCATTTTGGCCCTGTGAACACCACCCAAATAGGCTTAATGAAGCCATTCCAAACAGGGTTGCTCATGATTGCAGTACACTGAAGCAGAAGTGGGTTGGTAGAAGATGGCACTATAGACCCTGAAAAAAATCTAAATAAAAAGCGAAAATCTGACTTAATAGCGACTGGACAACAAAATATGAATGTATTGAAATTGCTGACTTTGTGATGTCTTTTTAACTCATGGTCGTGTTGTTTTAGGCTGTTTAACTCTGCCGATCAAAAATGTTCAATACATGTAGCGCTGAATTTGACCAGCAGGGGGCGATAGAGCTACGTCTTAGATTTAATTGTGTTAAACCACGTGTGCAATGTTGGCTGTGTATATTAACACTTAACCTTCTATTTCATTGTATTTTCCTTTTCCAGCCTTTGTAACTGAGCTACCGTGTATAACACTTTCCTTTGCGGATCATTAAAGTTTGTCTCAGTCTACACAATGGACATTATTTATGTAAACTACACAATGGACATTTTACTTTTGTAATGTTTATATCTTCAGTCTTACAAACCTAAATCAAGGAAGACGTACAAAGAAATGAAACTGAAGTAGAAAAATCATTCAAAAGAAAGAACATCAAACATCAACAAAACTTAACTTCTGTTTTGTTTGTTAACTATCTGTGTAGCTGCACACGCTGGAAACGAGTAGCCAGGGCAGAAAAATCCATTTATTGACAATGCAATGAGAACGCTGATGTGTTTACATTGTAAATAAGTAAACGAAGTCTCAAAGGAATATAGGCACTTTCTAAAGAAACATCCAAATGTTGATGTCCGGCCCCTGAGACCTTGGGCTCTTGAAACTGCGGCCCACATTATGTAGTCGATTAGCCCTGTCATAAACCAATCTAAGCTCGTATAAACACATTGTTGTCTGAGCAACCAAGACATTTAATTGTACACATTGAACCTCCAGAGTGATAAATAGGAATACATACATCGACATGTCTACAACAGGAAGTGAACCAACGTGATGTACCATATTTTTCGGAGTATAAGTCGCACCTGCCGAAAATGCATAATAAAGAAGGAAAAAAAAACATATATAAGTCGCACTGGAGTATAAGTCGCATTTTTTGGGGAAATGTATTTGATGAAAGCCAACAGCAAGAATAGACATTTGAAAGGCAACTTAAAATAAATAAAGAGTAGTGAACAACAGGCTGAATAAGTGTACGTTATATGAGGCATAAATAACCAACTGGTATGTTAACGTAACATATTATGGGAAGAGTCATTCAAATAACTATAACATATAGAACATGCTATACGTTTACCAAACAATCTGTCACTCCTAATCGCTAAATCCCATGAAATCTTAAACGTCTAGTCTCTTACGTGAATGAGATAAATAATATTATAATGTGTTAATCATTTCACACATAAGTCGCTCCTGAGTATAGAGGCCAATCTATGAAAAAATCTGCGACTTATAGTCCGAAAAATATGGTACTTACCAGGATAACATTTTAAAATCACACGCAGACACATCTGGAGTTGTCATGATCTGTGGTCTGGATTATGTTTTTGTTATTTTCTGTTTGTTTTGGACTCTTTTAGTTCCTGTTTGCGCTCCCTTGTTTGTTTACCGTATTTTTCGGACTATAAGTCGCACTGGAGTCTAAGTCGCACCGGCCAAAAATGCATAAAACAAAGAAGGAAAAAAACATTTATAAGTCGCACTGGAGTATAAGTCGCATTTTTTGGGGAAATGTATTTGATAAAAGCCAACAGCAAGAATAGACATTTGAAAGGCAATTTAAAATAAATAAAGAATAGTGAACAACAGGCTGAATAAGTGTACGTTATATGAGGCATAAATAACCAACTGGTATGTTAACGTAACATATTATGGTAAGAGTCATTCAAATAACTATAACATATAGAACATGCTATACGTTTACCAAACAATCTGTCACTCCTAATCGCTAAATCCCATGAAATCTTATACGTCTAGTCTCTTACGTGAATGAGATAAATAATATCAATCAATCAATCAATCTTTATTTATATAGCCCTAAATCACAAGTGTCTCAAAGGGCTGCACAAGCCACAACGACATCCTCGGTACAAAGCCCACATATATAATGTGTTCATCATTTCACACATACTGTAAGTCGCACCCCCGGCCAAACTATGAAAAAAACGGCGACTTATAGTCCGAAAAATACGGTATGTATTTATTTTAAAATAAAACTTGGCTAAAAGATTTCAGTGTGTCTAAGTCGTTTTTGGAGAACATTCATCAAGCATTTTACTGTGCGTGATGATAATAACTGTAATAATTATGCGCACAATAGCATGGTATTTTCATATTGTTACATCCCTATAATACACCCTGTCAAAATGAAAACATAACTGTACAGTCACCAAGATGAAGAAAAAAAAAAAAGAGTAAGGTAAACCGTTTTTAAGATAAGCTATAAAGGTAAAGGTACAAATATATAAAAAGCCCAAATACTACGAGACTGTAAAGCAGAAGCCTTCAAAAGGGAGTCTGATATTTTTGGTTGATTAGTGTAAAACACATTGACAGTTATTGTTGTTTTTGTTAATGGCTGTGATGGTGATGAAAATGATCAATACATTAATAATGATGCACAAATGGTTTCTGTTATTTGAAATATTTATTGCTGGTTGAGTAATATTTTTAATCTCTATTATTGATGCTATTATTGTTGTTTGTTTGTTTTGTATTGTCTTTGTATGTCTTCTCAATTGCTGTGTGATTTCTATCCAAGTATTGCAAAGAGGGGATTGGGTTGGAGTTGTTCTATATTCTTTTATCAGAGTAATTAAAATTATCTGTGAATTGTTTTGTAAACAAAACAAATGGTTAATAAAATAGAAATAAAAAATTAAAAAAAATCTATAGTTTTCATATACCACATTTGTATATACTATAAATATTTTCCTGCCATTTTTGCACATATTTATATGTCTTAAAATACTCATTAATATTGATTGAACACACTGTAGTGTAGTTTATAAAAGACAGTGGCATTTGCACCCTATTTACTGTTCTTTGCAGGTTTTTAAATTAAAAAACTTGAACAACTAATTATATTCTTACCTTTATGTTAGCATTTAGTGATTAGCGGCGCAAGCCTAACAAATAGGGCACTGGTTGCCAGATAGCGATGAGCGCGCTATACTGTATTATCCAAATATCTTAGTATTTCTAAATAATAAGGTACATTTAGGACCAATATAATTTAAAACACAATCTTAGTAGGAGATCCCCCGATCTTTCTCTCTATTACCGTATTTTTCGGACTATAAGTCGCAGTTTTTTTGTTTTTTTTATACTCAGGAGCGACTTATGTGTGAAATGATGAACACATTGTAATATTATTTATCTCATTCACGTAAGAGACGAGACGTATAAGATTTCATGGGATTTAGCGATTAGGAGTGACAGATTGTTTGGTAAACGTATAGCATGTTCTATATGTTATAGTTATTTGAATGACTCTTACCATAATATGTTACGTTAACATACCAGTTGGTTATTTATGCCTCATATAACGTACACTTATTCAGTCTGTTGTTCACTATTCTTTATTTTAAATTGCCTTTCAAATGTCTATTCGCAGGGGTCGGCAACCCGCGGCTCTTTAGCGCCACCCTAGTGGCTCTGGAGCTTTTTCAAAAATGTATGAAAAATTGTTTTAATATGGTTTCCGTAGGACAAACATGACGCAAACCTCCCTAATTGTTATAAAGCACACTGTTTATATTAAACATGCCTCACTGATTCGAGTATTTGGCAAGCGCCGTTTTGTCTTACTAATTTTGGCGGTCCTTGAACTCACCGTTGTTTGTTTACATGTATAACTTTCTCCGACTTTCTAGGACGTGTTTTATGCCACTTCTTTTTCTGTCTCATTTTGTCCACCAAACTTTTAACGTTGTGCATGAATGCACAAAGGTGAGTTTTGTTGATGTTATTGACTTGTGTGGAGTGCTAATCAGACATATTTGGTCACTGCATGACTGCAAGCTAATCGATGCTAACATGCTATTTAGGCTAGCTATATCTACATATTGCATCATTATGCCTCGTTTGTAGCTATATTTGAGCTCATTTAGTTTCCTTTAAGTCGTCTTAATTAAATTTATATCCCATGACACACTATCTGTATGTAATATGGCTTTTAATTTTTTGCGGCTCCAGACAGATTTGTTTTTGTATTTTTGGTCCAATATGGCTCCTTCAACATTTTGGGTTGCCGACCCCTGTTGGTGTTGGCTTTTATCAAATACATTTCCCCCAAACATGCGGCTATTACTCCAGTGCGACCTCATATAAGTTGTTTTCCTTCTTTATTATGCATTTTCGGCCGGTGCGACTTATACTCCGGAGCGACTTATACTCGAAAAAATACGGTATTCAGCCTGTTGTTCACTATTCTTTATTTATTTTAAATTGCCTTTCAAATGTCTATTCTTGCTGTTGGCTTTTATCAAATAAATTGCCCCCAAAAAATGCGACTTATACTCCAGTGCGACTTATATATGTTTTTGTTCCTTCTTTATTATGCATTTTCGGCCGGTGCGACTTATACTCCGGTGCGACTTATACTCGGAAAAATACGGTATTCAGCCTGTTGTTCACTATTCTTTATTTATTTTAAATTGCCTTTCAAATGTCTATTCTTGCTGTTGGCTTTTATCAAATAAATTGCCCCCAAAAAATGCGACTTATACTCCAGTGCGACTTATATATGTTTTTGTTCCTTCTTTATTATGCATTTTCGGCCGGTGCGACTTATACTCCGGTGCGACTTATACTCGGAAAAATACGGTATTCAGCCTGTTGTTCACTATTATTTATTTTGAATTGCCTTTCAAATGTCTATTCTTGGTGTTGGCTTTTATCAAACAAATTGCCCCCAAAAAATGCAACTTATACTCCAGTGCGACTTATATATGTTTTTGTTCCTTCTTTATTATGCATTTTCGGCCGGTGCGACTTATACTCCGGAGCGACTTATACTCGGAAAAATACGGTATTCAGCCTGTTGTTCACTATTATTTATTTATTTTAAATTGCCTTTCAAATGTCTATTCTTGCTGTTGGCTTTTATCAAATAAATTGCACCCAAAAAATGCAACTTATACTCCAGTGCGACTTATATATGTTTTTGTTCCTTCTTTATTATGCATTTTCGGCCAGTGCGACTTATACTCCGGAGCGACTTATACTCGGAAAAATACGGTATTCAGCCTGTTGTTCACTATTCTTTATTTTGAATTGCCTTTCAAATGTCTATTCTTGGTGTTGGGTTTTATCAAATACATTTCCCCAAAAATGCGACTTATACTCCAGTGCGACCTCATATGTTTTTTTCCTTCTTTATTATGCATTTTCGGCCGGTGCGACTTATACTCGGAAAAATACGGTATTCAGCCTGTTGTTCACTATTCTTTATTTATTTTAAATTGCCTTTCAAATGTCTATTCTTGGTGTTGGCTTTTATCAAATAAATTGCCCCCCAAAAAATGCAACTTATACTCCAGTGCAACTTATATATGTTTTTGTTCCTTCTTTATTATGCATTTTCGGCCGGTGCGACTTATACTCCGGAGCGACTTATACTCGGAAAAATACGGTATTCAGCCTGTTGTTCACTATTCTTTATTTATTTTAAATTGCCTTTCAAATGTCTATTCTTGGTGTTGGCTTTTATCAAACAAATTGCCCCCAAAAAATGCAACTTATACTCCAGTGCGACTTATATATGTTTTTGTTCCTTCTTTATTATGCATTTTCGGCCGGTGCGACTTATACTCCGGAGCGACTTATACTCGGAAAAATACGGTATTCAGCCTGTTGTTCACTATTATTTATTTTGAACTGCCTTTCAAATGTCTATTCTTGGTGTTGGCTTTTATCAAATACATTTCCCCCAAAAATGCGACTTATACTCCAGTGCGACTTATATATGTTTTTTTCCTTCTTTATTATGCATTTTCGGCCGGTGCGACTTATACTCGGAAAAATACGGTATTCAGCCTGTTGTTCACTTTTCTTTATTTATTTTAAATTGCCTTTAAAATGTCTATTCTTGGTGTTGGCTTTTATCAAATAAATTGCACCCAAAAAATGCAACTTATACTCCAGTGCGACTTATATATGTTTTTGTTCCTTCTTTATTATGCATTTTCGGCCGGTGCGACTTATACTCGGAAAAATACGGTATTCAGCCTGTTGTTCACTATTCTTTATTTATTTTAAATTGCCTTTCAAATGTCTATTCTTGCTGTTGGCTTTTATCAAATAAATTGCACCCAAAAAATGCGACTTATACTCCAGTGCGACTTATATATGTTTTTGTTCCTTCTTTATTATGCATTTTCGGCCGGTGCGACTCATACTCTGGAGCGACTTATACTCGGAAAAATACGGTATTCAGCCTGTTGTTCACTATTCTTTATTTATTTTAAATTGCCTTTCAAATGTCTATTCTTGGTGTTGGATTTTATCAAATACATTTCCCCCAAAAAATGCAACTTATACTCCAGTGCGACTTATATATGTTTTTGTTCCTTCTTTATTATGCATTTTCGGCCGGTGCGACTTATACTCCGGAGCGACTTATACTCTGAAAAATACGGTATTCAGCCTGTTGTTCACTATTCTTTATTTTGAATTGCCTTTCAAATGTCTATTCTTGGTGTTGGCTTTTATCAAATACATTTCCCCAAAAAATGCGACTTATACTCCAGTGCGACCTCATGTTTTTTTCCTTCTTTATTATACATTTTCGGCCGGTGCGACTTATACTCGGAAAAATACGGTATTCAGCCTGTTGTTCACTATTCTTTATTTATTTTAAATTGCCTTTCAAATGTCTATTCTTGCTGTTGGGTTTTATCAAATAAATTGCACCCAAAAAATGCGACTTATACTCCAGTGCGACTTATATATGTTTTTGTTCCTTCTTTATTATGCATTTTCGGCCGGTGCGACTTATACTCCGAAAATTACGGTAGTTCAGGGGGTTAAAATAAAAAATATTTCCTACCTGAAGCTTCTGTGGTGTAAGATACCAGCTTGGGACCGGCTGCTGATTGGCACTGTCAGCACACAAATCGGCGCCACTCTGCACACAACCAGTCCAAAAGGGGAAAAAAAATACAGCTCATTATTTAACGCACAGTGTGATTAAAGCGTGCAGTGATCGGCATGTTTGGCTCTTGGCGTTACTTTAGCTGGGCTGGCAGTGCGTTTCTTCTTGGCAGGGCTGGCCTGTAGGTTGCCGTGATTGCTGGTGCTTTGGGCTCCCTCCCCCTTACAGGCCTACAAAATCCAGCAGAGAAACAGCTTGTGATGACGGCCATCTGCACTTCGGTGAACAGGGAGGGGGGGGGGAAAGCCCTCCAACCACGACGACTCAAAATGACCAGTGAAGTCTTTTTTTTAAAGAAAAAAGTCATGCTTCCAAATAAAGAATGTATGACAACTCTGATTGCAATACAGCTTGCTTATACACCTTAATTGTGGATTAAGGTCTGAATCAGAGCATTCATGCTGTGATTTATTTGGTGGAATAATGCAACAATAGCGTTGCATCAGTGTGGAGACATGCAGTGAGCCGAGTCTCTGCTAATGCGGTTTAAATCAGTCAGCGCTGAATAATCAATAAATAAATTATTTTGCATTAAAAACATGACCTTGACTATATTTGATTCAGTTGCTGCTATTGGGCTTTATTGAGAGCGCTAACAACAGATATGGTTATAATGTTCTGCTAAAAGCCTGGCCAAGCTAAGCTAACCTTAAAGGGGAACTGCGCTTTATTTTCCACAATCATTATGAAAGGCAAGAACACAAATGTATTTTGTTTTAAATTAGGATTTTTAAAGATGATAAAAAAACATTTGGAAGCTGGGGCTAATTGGAGTCACCGTTGTAGCCTTCAAAGCCCTCTCAGACAACTTCAAAACCCTACATCAATGTTTTATATACAAACCCAACACCAGTGAAGTTGGCACGTTGTGTAAAGGGTAAATAAAAACAGAATACAATGATTTCAACTTATATTCAATTGCAATTACTCCATACTTGCCAACCTTGAGACCTCCGATTTCAGGAGGTGGGGGGTGGGGGCGTGGTCGGGGGTGGGGCAGGGCGTGGTTGAGGGCGTGGTTAAGAGGGGAGGAGTATATTGACAGCTAGAATTCACCAAGTCAAGTATTTCATACATATATATATATATATATATATATATATATATATATATATATATATATATATATATATACACATATGTATATATATATATATACATATATATATATATATATATATATATATATATATACATATATATACATATATATATATACACATATGTATATATATATATATACATATATATATATACATATATATATACATATATACACACACACACACACACACACACACACAGGTAAAAGCCAGTAAATTAGAATATTTTGAAAAACTTGATTTATTTCAGTAATTGCATACAAAAGGTGTAACTTGTACATTATATTTATTCATTGCACACAGACTAATGCATTCAAATGTTTATTTCATTTAATTTTGATGATTTGAAGTGGCAACAAATGAAAATCCAAAATTCCGTGTGTCACAAAATTAGAATATTACTTAAGGCTAATACAAAAAAGGGATTTTTAGAAATGTTGGCCAACTGAAAAGTATGAAAATGAAAAATATGAGCATGTACAATACTCAATACTTGGTTGGAGCTCCTTTTGCCTCAATTACTGCGTTAATGCGGCGTGGCATGGAGTCGATGAGTTTCTGGCACTGCTCAGGTGTTATGAGAGCCCAGGTTGCTCTGATAGTGGCCTTCAACTCTTCTGCGTTTTTGGGTCTGGCATTCTGCATCTTCCTTTTCACAATACCCCACAGATTTTCTATGGGGCTAAGGTCAGGGGAGTTGGCGGGCCAATTTAGAACAGAAATACCATGGTCCGTAAACCAGGCACGGGTAGATTTTGCGCTGTGTGCAGGCGCCAAGTCCTGTTGGAACTTGAAATCTCCATCTCCATAGAGCAGGTCAGCAGCAGGAAGCATGAAGTGCTCTAAAACTTGCTGGTAGACGGCTGCGTTGACCCTGGATCTCAGGAAACAGAGTGGACCGACACCAGCAGATGACATGGCACCCCAAACCATCACTGATGGTGGAAACTTTACACTAGACTTCAGGCAACGTGGATCCTGTGCCTCTCCTGTCTTCCTCCAGACTCTGGGACCTCGATTTCCAAAGGAAATGCAAACCAAACCAACCCAAACCATCGACTCCATGCCACGCCGCATTAACGCAGTAATTGAGGCAAAAGGAGCTCCAACCAAGTATTGAGTATTGTACATGCTCATATTTTTCATTTTCATACTTTTCAGTTGGAAAACATTTCTAAAAATCCCTTTTTGGAATTAGCCTTAAGTAATATTCTAATTTTGTGACACACGGAATTTTGGATTTTCATTTGTTGCCACTTCAAATCATCAAAATTAAATGAAATAAACATTTGAATGCATCAGTCTGTGTGCAATGAATAAATAAAATGTACAAGTTACACCTTTTGAATGCAATTACTGAAATAAATCAAATTTTTCAAAATATTCTAATTTACTGGCTTTTACCTGTATATATATATATATATATATATATATATACATATATATATATACATATATATCTACATCCTGAAAATATGCAAACAAAACTGTGTTTAGATAATTGATACTTCAAACTTGCATAAATAAATATCAAGGAATATAATATAACTTGGCTTCTGAGAGCTTCAAAATGTAATGAATAAAATGCTAAAGTTGTTGATAAACAAGCAATTATTTTAATAATTAAATATGGTCATTTTAAATGAATTATTATGATCATTTAAAATTAATTATTTCAAATATGTTTATCTTAATGTATAATTCTATGGCTGGATGTAATAAGGAGTCAGAAAAAATACAAATAAAAATACAATTAATTTTGATGTTTTTAGCAAAATATAGTAAAAATGTATTTAGGTTATTTTTTTAAAATTAATAAATATATTTATTTTTAGGTAAGATAAACATAATAACACAATGTATCTCTAATCTGGATGATTTAGTTCTTGTCACCGTGTTGTCCTACCGTCGTGAAAAAAGGCTGTCCTCACTCAGGTCCGCATGGAGCTGGAGGGGGCGTGGCCTCCAGCTACGGCTGAAAATCGGGAGATTTTCGGGAGAATATTTGTCCCGGGAGGTTTTCGGGAGAGGCGCTGAATTTCGGGAGTCTCCCGGAAAATTCGGGAGGGTTGGCAAGTATGAATTACTCTTCAGTAAATAATTACTAGGGAAAGTAATTAACTAATACTTAAAAAAAAAAAAAAACTTCAAATATCTTGCATATGCAATTGAGAGAAATGTTAGTTAAACTGTGTTTTTTAGCGTAGCAACGGCAGCTCTGTTGAATCTTTTCACAGGATTGTGTTCGTTAATAAAGATATTGAATATGCTCCGATGGCTGTCTTGTGTCCACAAACGGGGTATAGTAGTATTGCAAGCCTGTCACTCCAATCATTTATTTGTTGGTCATTATTCCCTTGTAGTAGTAGGAGTGCGTGGATGTGTGTGCGTGTATACTTAGCCTACATGTTTGCTGTGTGATGTTGCCTCTTCCTATTTAATATCAAATTCATTTTAGTTTGGTGCTGGTTGTCGCTTGCTTTAGTAAAAAAATCATTCCTGCATTGAGCTTGCTGTGCTTTTGATGCTGTCTTGTTGGCATTCAACCACATCAAAAATAGCATGCCATGTTACATATATATAACGGCATCGTAACGTACGTAAAAATAATTAGATTACTCGTCGCTGGTAAAAGTAACGCTGTTATTATGAAACCAGTTTTATCTAGCATTGAGTATCACAGATGTGTGACAGACGCTGCCTGGCAATATCGACATCTGGGGCAGGACTGTCACATTTGACACTGGAGAGTAAAGTACAAACCCCGTTTCCATATGAGTTGGGGAATTGTGTTGGATGTAAATATAAACGGAATACAATGATTTGCAAATCCTTTTCAACCCATATTCAATTGAATGCACTACAAAGACAACATATTTGATGTTCAAACTCATAAACTTTATTTATTTTTTGCAAATAATTAACTTAGAATTTCATGACTGCAACACGTGCCAAAGTAGTTGGGAAAGGGCATGTTCACCGCTGTGTTACATGGCCTTTCCTTTTAACAACACTCAGTAAATGTTTGGGAACTGAGGAGACACATTTTTTAAGCTTCTCAGGTGGAATTCTTTCCCATTCTTGCCTGATGTACAGCTTAAGTTGTTCAACAGTCCGGGGGTCTCCATTGTGCTATTTTAGGCTTCATAATGCGCCACACATTTTCAATGGGAGACAGGTCTGGACTACAGGCAGGCCAGTCTAGTACCCGCACTCTTTTACTATGAAGCCACGTTGATGTAACACGTGGCTTGGCATTGTCTTGCTGAAATAAGCAGGGGCGTCCATGATAACGTTGCTTGGATGGCAACATATGTTGCTCCAAAACCTGTATGTACCTTTCAGCATTAATGGCGCCTTCACAGATGTGTAAGTTACCCAAGTCTTGGGCACTAATACACCCCCATACCATCACACATGCTGGCTTTTCAACTTTGCGCCTATAACAATCCGGATGGTTCTTTTCCTCTTTGGTCCGGAGGACACGACGTCCGCAGTTTCCAAAAACAATTTGAAATGTGGACTCGTCAGACCACAGAACACTTTTCCACTTTGTATCAGTTCATCTTAGATGAGCTCAGGCCCAGCGAAGCGGACGCCGTTTCTGGGTGTTGTTGATAAACGGTTTTCGCCTTGCATAGGAGAGTTTTAACTTGCACTTACAGACGTAGCGACCAACTGCAGTTACTGACAGTGGGTTTCTGAAGTGTTCCTGAGCCCATGTGGTGATATCCTTTACACACTGATGTCGCTTGTTGATGCAGTACAGCCTGAGGGATCCAAGGTCACGGGCTTAGCTGCTTACGTGCAGTGATTTCTCCAGATTCTCTGAACCCTTTGATGATCATACTGACCGTAGATGGTGAAATCCCTAAATTCCTTGCAATAGCTGGTTGAGAAAGGTTTTTCTTAAACTGTTCAACAATTTGCTCACGTATTTGTTGACAAAGTGGTGACCCTCGCCCCGTCCTTGTTTGTGAATGACTGAGCATTTCATGGAATCTACTTTTATACCCAATCATGGCACCCACCTGTTCCCAATTTGCCTGTTCACCTGTGGGATGTTCCAAATACGGTAAGTGTTTGATGAGCATTCCTCAACTTTATCAGTATTTATTGCCACCTTTCCCAACTTCTTTGACACGTGTTGCTGGTATCTAATTCTAAAATTAATGATTATTTGCAAAAAAAAAAAAGTTTATCAGTTTGAACATCTAATATGTTGTCTTTGTAGCATATTCAACTCAATATGGGTTGAAAATTATTTGCAAATCATTGTATTCTGTTTGTATTTACATCTAACACAATTTCCCAACTCATATGGAAACGGGGTTTGTAATTATCGGATTGCCAAATCTCACTTTGGAAAAAATGCTCAATATCTGCACGACAAGAGGCTGTCCCGGCAGACATCGCCTCCATTTGTTTAGGTTTTAACCTCCATGGCGACCAAGAAGCAAAGTTGACTACTAGAACGGTTTTGGCGGCTGTCTCTGAGTAGGAGCTGGATCTCTCACCTGCTGTGCCTGTGCAGCGTTCAGGGCCCCCTGCCTGGACGTGAGCTCGGCAGGGATGGGTAGGCTCCACGCCTCCTCAATACTAGGAAGCATTTTACTCTTATTCTGCAGACTACCTGGCTGTAGGTTACACAACTGAGCCTAGGAGAGATCGTGCAAGACACACACACTTATTTAGGTGCTGAACCAACAAGACCACATAAAGAGAGGGAAGGGCTCGGCTACCTGTAAGCTTCAAGGTACAGAACATATCACAAATGTATGCAATGAAGGTATGTTTGGTCATTACAGAAAATGAGAGTGAAATAAAATAAATTCATATCTGGGTGATAAGATATGAAAATGACAAAAAGAGCAAAAGCTGATTGCTTTGGCATTTCATAACACTAAATAGCTTGGCGCCGCCGCATCACGTTGTCAATCAAGCCTACCTGCAGCAGCTTGATGCGCTGCATGAGCGCGGCGGTGTTGACGCAGGCCTTGCTGCGCGTGGCGTTGATATAGCACTTGATGGCGTCGTGCGGCTGCCCGCAGCTCTCGTACAGCGTGCCCAGATCCATCCAGGCGGCGCTGTGGTTGTGGTCCAGTTGCACGGCGCAGATGTAGGCCTGCAGCGCGTCCATAGGCTGGTTTTGCTGCTGGTAGAGCACCCTGAAGACGCGGATAATTTAAACATTTACTACCTCAGCAAAAAAATAAGTTAATGCAAATACAAAACTGTTGAATGACAATTAACATTTTTTTTCAACCATTTAATTCCCAGCTTCTTCCTCACCCTATGGAGCACCAAGTGTCAGCGCTGGCCTCTGACTTATCGATGGATTGACGATAGGAGATGAAGGCATCTTGCACATTCCCAATACTGGAGTAGCACCTGGAAGACCAGCAGACAATGGCGAGTTATGTCTTGAACAATGAGTTCACTTACAAACATAGTAAATAGGCCTGGGCGAAAAATAAATCCATCCATCCATCCATTTTCTACCGCTTATTCCCTTTGGGGTCGCGGGGGGCGCTGGAGCCTATCTCAGCTACAATCGGGCGGAAGGCGGGGTACACCCTGGACAAGTCGCCACCTCATCGCAGGGCCAACACAGATAGACAGACAACATTCACACTCACATCCACACACTAGGGCCAATTTAGAAATGTTACCAATAAATTCAAATTTATTGTTGCAGACTATTTAAGAAATAAAAAAATCTATGTTACCGTTTCTGCAGGTATCAGCAAATTTAATTAAGAGCCTTATTTTTTTTTATATAACTTTAAATAAATTGAATGCCCTTGTGTTACGGCATATCGTTATTATTATCATTAGTCAAAAGCATACAGTTGTATTTACAGAATAGACCATACTTGCCAACCTTGAGACCTCCGATTTCGGGAGGTGGGGGGCGTGATCGGGGGTGGGGCGGGGGCCGTGGTTAAGATATATATATATATAAGAAATACTTGACTTTCAGTGAATTCTAGCTATATATATATATATATATATATATATATATATATATATATATGTATATATGTATATATATATATATATATATGTATATATATAAATAAATAAAATAAATACTTGAATTTCAGTGTTCATTTATTTACACATATATACACACACACATAACACTCATCTACTCATTGTTGAGTTAAGGGTTGAATTGTCCATCCTTGTTCTATTCTCTGTCACTATTTCAGAACACACACATTATACAAATATACATTATAAAATCAATAATAAAACGGGAGCTCTAATTTGGGAGTCTGAATTAGGATCAGAAGTTCCTACATAAACATTGCGTACTCACGTCGCTTTTTCGTATTGATTACTGCAGCTGTGCACTGGATTCATTCACAAATACAAACTACAACTCACAAACACTTTAGAGTTAGGCTCCACCATCAGAATGTGTACTCAAACTTATAAAGATCACATGGATATTATTCAGTGAGTTGATTCACCAAAACTAACCTGTTATACAGGAGGAAAAAGCACACAGGATGTTTCAATTGTTCACAGACTGGTCGCGCTCATCAGAATGACAAGACACTTCCGGTCTGCAGGTGATAGCATTCAATTGGGAAGAAACGCCCTACTGCCCCCTACTGACCAATGTGAATACTGATAAATGTGGAACGACAGCTCCAAAAACGAATTCAAACCACAAAATAAAATAAATAAATCAACACAAAAATGTGACACATTATGGGTGGGTCACATATGCATGTTCAGTAGATGGCAGTATTGTCCTGTTTAAAAGTGTCACAACATTGCTGTTTACGGCAGACGAACTGCTTTACGGCAGACGAAAACTTGACTGCTGTTGTTGTGTGTTGTAACCGCGCTGGGAGGACGTTAATGAAACTGCCTAACAATAAATCCACATAAGAAACCAAGAACTCGCCCTCGATCATTAGCGGGAAAGCGGACGTGTGAACAGGCTGTCAACACGTCACTCAGGTCCGCATGGAGCTGGAGGGGGCGTGGCCTCCAGCTCCGCCTGAATTTCGGGAGATTTTCGGGAGAAAATTTGTCCCGGGAGGTTTTCGGGAGAGGCGCTGAATTTCGGGAGTCTCCCGGAAAATCCGGGAGGGTTGGCAAGGATGCAATAGACAAAACTGTAAGCATTTGACAATGATAACCTTATAATGTTATAAGAATGTTACTGTGTACATGGAAAATGAAAAAAGGATCGGATTATGACGTGCATTTTCATGCATCACGCCTTAAATAGGAATACTTTACTTCGACATGCGCATAACCCAACAAGCGGAATGGTGTGTTATTATTAGTGCTATGGCGCCATCTTTTGGACGAGTTCTATGGCGTCACATTAGTGCCAAAAATCCGAGCGCATAAAAACTGTTATCGCGCGCTGATTCTCCACTTCGTGCGCGCGCGACACCCTTTTGCGATAGATAGAAAAGATAAAGACGCGCCGCAACCCGTATCTAATCACAACATAAACAACACAGAACAGCTCCATTTCAAAAAGAGAGGTAAAACAAAAGTAGTGAACAAAAGGAAAACATAATAAATATCGTGATTAACGTCGGACAAGCAGAAATGCACAAAGCTATGTTTGTTTACAGTGGAAGTCGACTGCGTCTTAAGGACCTGCAGTGAGTGAACTCTATGGCGTCACATTAGTGCCAAAAATCTGAGTGCATAAAAACTGTTATCGTGCGCTGATTCTCCACTTCGTGCGCATGCGCGCGACACCCTTTGGCGCGCGCGTGGTGCCTTTTTGCGCGCACGCGGTGCCTTTATGCGCGCGCGCCGTCTCGGTCGGTGCGCGCTCTGTGTACTTCTGGCATCTCTCCTCGCGCTGTCATGTTTCTTTTTGGCACTTTGGGGGCGGGTATGCTTAGACGGCCCCTTCTTTCTGATTGGTCAGGCGAAAAATGCTGAAAAATGCTCAGAGCCAATCAGAAGTATAGCAGGGCGGGTCATCGTCAATATGTATCAAGATTTACATATTGTTGCGCGCTGATGAAGGTTATTTCATACCACGTAAACACAATACAGGGTAATACAAAATGTGACCCAAATAAATAATAAGACAACAAACACCATAATCACATCTTTCAGCCAGAACTGGTCCACCAGCAATAACATCCAACCATAACATTATTTTATATTTTCACTTCTTCTTGAACATTTGTTTTCTAATTTATGGAATTTCTTTTGATTCAGCCATAAAATTAATGAAATAATCTTTGAATTTTGTTTTTAAAATGTTAAAAATAGCTTTTAATAATGTATTCTGAAACAGTTTAAAATAATCAGAGAACTGACTAACACTGACCCTACACAACTATGTTGCACAATTAAGTCTTTTTTTTTTAAAGCGAAAGAGGTAATTTTAACAGGTACAGCATGCTATGTCATATCTACATGTAATAAGATTTGTAACAAGGCAAACCGTTTGTAAATTGGTCGAAAATCGAGCAAGTTATGGTAATTTAATTAGTACATGTACCATTGACATCAATGAATGATTGAGGCTAGATGTCCGAGGTAAGATGGCTACAACGTTGCTACGCTGGAGAATGATTGGTCATATGAAAAATGCTCAGAGCCAATCAGAAAGAAGGGGCCGTCTAAGCTAAAAAGAAACATGACGCGCGAGGAGAGATGCCAGGAGTACACAGAGCGCGCACAGACCGAGAGCGCGCACGAAGTGGAGAATCAGCGCACGATAACAGTTTTTATGCGCTCAGATTTTTGGCACTAATGTGACGCCATAGAGTTCACTCACTGCAGGTCCTTAAGACGCAGTCGACTTCCACTGTAAACAAACATAGCTTTGTGCATTTCTGCTTGTCCGACGTTAATCATGATATTTATGATGTTTTCCTTTTGTTCACTACTTTTGTTTTACCTCTCTTTTTGAAATGGAGCTGTTCTGTGTTGTTTATGTTGTGATTAGATACGGTTGCGGCGCGTCTTTATCTTACGACATTCTGTGTATGTGTCTGAGGCTAGCGTTAGCGTTTGGAGTAGCCGTAATGTCGTGAATAAAACAGCTTGTTAAGACGACGCCTGGATCCTTTCTTTTATTGTTACATTGACACATGACACTCCAGAGCATACTTTTGTTTTTTCTAGTCTTTTTTTAAAGCAACAAACTCAACAGTATATAACGCTACTTCTGTACATGTGGGGAGACAGCAGCAAGACATTCCTTTCATTCTGAAACTACTCAATTTAGTACCCGCTCTACCACCACAGTGTGGCTGACATCAAAGAAATGCAAAGTGAGGATAATTCTGACCCGAATTTCGGAAAATGTGATTTCATGCGCTAAAATTCAAATGACTATTGGCATAAACCACGCGTCTCGATCGGAATGAAATTTTGATCTGAACGTGTGCGATCAGGTCAGAATATTCCAAATGGCGTGTTTACATGAAGAATTTTATTACGGTTAGGCTTTAAATCCAATAAATGTGGTTGATACAGTGCTTCACAGTGTTATGTTACCGCCTAATTCCAAAACTGAATAAATTCTACACACAATACCTCGTAACATTGTGAAGTTGTTTTTTAAAATTTTGCAAATTTATTAAGAATATAAACTAAAAAAAAATTAAATTTTGGATGAACTGCAATGTTCAATAGTTGAAAAGTTAAATTAAGCACTGATGTAATTATAATATATAATAACAATGCACGTAACCCTTTCAAACTTAAAATATTTTTTATTACTGAAGTATTGTTTTACAATTGTAATTGGAAGGTCCATAACTTAATTATACTAAATAGGTATATAAACATAAAAATAAAATGGAATCTCAATATTTGTTCACAAAAATTGGACTTTGATAAATATTGAACATCTTAAAGTGCAGTTTTTCTCCAATTGGAAAAATTGGGTCAGGAGGTTTGTTTTTAGGGCTGCAAATCTTTGGGTGTCCCAAGATTCGATTCATTATCGATTCTTGGGGTCACAATTCGATTATAAATCAAATTTTTTTCGATTCAACGCGATTCTCGATTCAAAAACGATATTTTTCCGATTCAAAACAATTCTCTATTCATTCAATACATAGGATTTCAGCAGGATCTACCCCAGTCTGCTGACATGCAAGCAGAGTAAAAAGCTTTTATAATTGTAAAGGACAATGTTTTATCAACTGATTGCAATAATGTAAATTTGTTTTAACTATTAAATGAACCAAAAATATGACTTATTTTATCTTTGTGAAAATATTGGACACAGTGTGTTGTCTAGCTTATGAGATGCGATGCAAGTGTAAGCCACTGTGACACTATTGTAAATTTGTTTTTATTTTTTATAAATGTCTAATGATAATGTCAATGAGGGATTTTTAATCACTGCTATGTTGAAATTGTTACTAATATTGATACTGTTGTTGATAATATTCATTTTTGTTTCACTACTTTTGGATTGTGTTTGTGTCTCCCCTCAATTGCTCTGTTTATTGCTGTTCTGAGTGTTGCTGGGTCGGTTTGGTTTTGGAATTGGATTGCATTATTATGGTATTGCTATGTATTGTTTTGTTGGATTGATTAATTAAAAAAAATAAAAATAAATAAATAAATAAAATAGATTTTTTGAAAAATGAGAATCGATACTGATACAACGTGACAATGGCGATTTGAATTCGAATCGATTTTTTCCCACACTCCTAATTGTTTTGTTGTCTGTTTTGCTGCATATGCCATTACTGCGTACTTGCTAGTTCGGGCTCATGTTGCTTATTCAGTTTGAAGATTAAATATTCCCACACAGGGACATTTGGCTTTGTAATCTTTTTTTTTTTTCTCTCCTAACTTTTTTTTACTTAGCAGTGCTTTTCACCAGTGAGTCGAGACTAGCGAGGTAATCTGTGTGTGTAAGTTACAGAAACAAAAATTGTGGATGATTGACAAGAGGCTTCACTATGTTCAATTAAACGTGCTCAAGTGCTGAGAGCGATGAGTAAGACCTCTTGTATCCACTTTGAAAGCCTGAGACAAAGAAAAGAAACACACAGACAAAGCAATTTATAGGGGCAGGCAAAGTTATCAAGTTAATTTTCATTTACAGGCATGTGAGCACCTTTTGAGAAAGAAATGACGAAAACTGACATAAAAAAAGAGGAAAATCGGCACAAAGTTCTGCCACACAAGCTCCGAAAGAACATTTTGAAAATGAAGACTACCGTATTTTTCGGACTATAAGGCGCACTAAAATCCTTTCATTTGACATCAAGGCATGGATGAGTGCTAACTTCCTCAACTTTAACGAGAGCAAGACCGAGATCATCATCTTTGGCGAAACATCTCCAGTCTCGTTTGTCAGTGCTCTAGGTCCTCTGGGTGAAAACATCCGGTCCTCCGTGAGAAATCTCGGAGTGATCTTCGATAGTGCCTTTAAATTCACCAAACAGGTCAGCTCAGTGGTTAGTACCAGCTTTTACCATCTCAGAACCCTAGCAAAGGACCAAGGCCTATCTCTCCCAGATCCCAGAGCGACCTGGAGACTGCTATCCACGCCTTTATCACACACCAGCTAGACAACAACAGTCACTGTACGCTGGCATTGATCAGGCATCACTACGCCGTTTGCAGCTTGTGCAAAACGCGGCTGCCCGTCTCCTCACCAGCACCAAAAAACGCGAGCACATCACCCCAGTCCTGGCCTCACTCCACTGGCTCCCTGTCAGTCACCGCATTGATTTTAAATGACTTTTAAATCCCTAAATGGCCCCACAATACCTGACCGAGCTTCTGCACCGTCATACCTCGTCTAGAGCCCTAAGGTCAGCTGACCAACTGCTGTTGGCGGTCCCCAGATCCAGGCTAAAGACCAGAGGGGACAGTTGGCGGTCCCCAGATCCAGGCTAAAGACCAGAGGGGACAGTTGGCGGTCCCCAGATCCAGGCTAAAGACCAGAGGGGACAGTTGGCGGTACCCAGATCTAGGCTAAAGACCAGAGGGGACAGAGCCTTCTCCGTTGCCGCCCCTAAGCTCTGGAACAGCCTTCCCCTCCACATTAGGTCAGCCCAGAGCCTGGGGGTCTTCAAAGCCCTTCTTAAGACCTACCTCTTCTCGCTGGCCTTTAACCTGAGCTGAGCCCGCCCACTAGTCCACCATTTCTAGTCCCCCCTTCGCTTTTGTTGTTTTTTTCAATTTGTCGCACTTTTATTATTTCTTTATTTTTATCTTGCAATTTTACTTTTTATTCGAACCCTTTTACCGTATTGCTTTTGCACTATCTTGTTTAGCTCATTCATTGTTTATGTTCTTTGTTTTGTTTTTTTGCTCTATGCTTTTTAACCAGTAAAGCATTTGGTCCAATTTCATAATTGTTGTAAACGTGCTATATCAGGGGTGCTCACACTTTTTCTGCAGGCGAGCTACTTTTCAATCGATCAAGTCGTGGGGATCTACCTCATTCATATATATAATTTATATTTACTTATTTATGAAATATATGTTTTTGTTAATAAGTTAAAGGTGTTTAATGATAATGCAAGCATGTTTAACACATATAGTTAATATTGTTAATAAATTAAAGGTGTTTAATGATAATGCAATCATGTTTAACACATAATTAATATTGTTAATAAATTAAAGGTGTTTAATGATAATACAAGAATGTTTAATACATATAGTTAATATTGTTAATAAGTTAAAGGTGTTTAATGATAATACAAGCATGTTTAATACATATAGTTAATATTATTAATAAATTAAAGGTGTTTAAAGATAATACAAGCATGTTTAACACATATAGTTAATATTGTTAACAAGTTAAAGGTGTTTAATGATAATACAAGCATGTTTAACACATATAGTTAATATTGTTGATAAGTTAAAGGTGTTTAAAGATAATGCAAGCATGTTTAACACATATAGTTAATATTGTTAACAAGTTAAGGTGTTTAAAGATAATACAAGGATGTTTAACACATATAGATTCCTTTCTTTCATGAAGACAAGAATATAAGTTGGTGTATTTCCTGATTCTGATGACTTGCATTGATTGGAATCAGACAGTGGTGCTAAAAACGTCCGCATTTTTGAATGGAGGAGAAAAAAATCCTCCTTTCTGTCCAATACCACATGAAAGTGGTTGGTTTTTGGCATCTTATTTGTCCAGCTTCCGTACTCCTTTGTATACACTTTACAAGAAATACATTGTCGGCAAACTCCGTAGCTTGCTAGCTTGTGCACGCCAGCTTTCTGAGACTCTTGTTTTGTTAGTGCAACTGTGCAGTCGGTCTTTGGAGTTTTGACGACAGGTACGGCGCCAGAGTCTGTTGAAATAAAGTGTTTCTCGCCTTCCTGTCGGTAATTTTAATGAGCTGGCAGCAGCCAGCGTCATCTCAGAAGACCCTCGGGTGCCGTGAATGTCAATCAAGTGACGAAAGTGACGTCATAGTGAAGATTTATGATCGCTCATTTTTAGGACTATTTTTTTAATGCCTGGCTGGTGATCGACTGACTCACCCTCCGAGATCGACCGGTAGCTCGCAATCGACGTAATGAGCACCCCTGTGCTATATAAATAAAGGGAAATTCATTTTCACTGCTGTACATTTAAACAATAGACATTACACATCACAAAACAAAACTAACAAAAAGACATCATACA
This sequence comes from Nerophis lumbriciformis, assembly GCF_033978685.3. Classification (NCBI taxonomy): domain Eukaryota; kingdom Metazoa; phylum Chordata; class Actinopteri; order Syngnathiformes; family Syngnathidae; genus Nerophis; species Nerophis lumbriciformis. Next base: position 40,681,155 of record NC_084560.2, read on the forward strand.
TGACCAACACATTTACAGGCTTATCAGACAGGTCGGCCGGGCCTGCTGTTAAGGGCGGCTATAGCTGGAGGGATAAGGCTTTATGGTACCCGCTGATCTGTATTTGGGATTTGCATAAGTCCTGCAAATTTGCGCATGTTCACCTTTGCGGATGCAACGGCGTCGGCATCGGTGTTGATATAATCCAGTGCACCCTATTGTACGGAATATACGGTACATTTCCTGCAATTGGGTGCATTTCTACGCTATATTTTACCTTTAGATTTAGTCTCATCTACCAACAAAACGTTACATGTCTCATGTAATGTTGCACATATTCTTTTAGTATATGGGTGTCAAACTTGGCCCTTGAGGCGATATCAAATTAACACTAGAGCTGGCCCGCCGATTATATACAGCGGCGGTACCGCGGTAACACCGCACTCATACCTAAATCTCATACTTGCTAACCCTAACGGGAGACTCCCAAATTTCAGTGCCCCTCCCAAAAATCGTCACGTCCGATTTTCATCCAGTCCAAAGAGTGCTGGCCCAGTCACATAATATGTGCGGCTTCTGCACGCACACACAAGTGAATCCAATGCATACTTGATCAACAGCGATACAGTTACAATGAGGGTGGCCGTATAAACAACTTTAACACTGTTACAAATATACGCCACACTGTGAATCCACACCAAACAAGAATGACAAACACATTTCGGGAGAACATCCGCACCGTAACACAACACAAACACAACAGAACAAATACCCAGAACCCTTTGCAGCACTAACTCTTCCAGGACGCTACAAGGTGTGTGTGGGGGGGCGGAGTTTGGTGGTAGCGGGAGGTGTATTTTGTAGCGTCCTGGAAGAGTTAGTGCTGCAAAGAGTTCTGGGTATTTGTTCTGTTGTGTTTATGTTGTGTTACGGTGTTGTTAGAATGGATGAAAAGCGGACGTGACGACAGCTCGTAGAGAACGTTAAAGGCAGTGCCTTTAAGGCACGCCCCCCAGACTGTGGTCCGGGTGGACTACGAGATATAATGACTGATGAACACCTTCGTTCGATAATGAAGGCTGCCTCAGCTCAAAGCCTGAGCCCCGACATTAATGAATTAGCATCCAAGAAAAGATGCCAGGTATCTGGCTTGGGCACAACAGCTTAGATCAGTGTGTTGCAAACTGAGCAGTTTAAAGTCCTGAATGGTTGGTTTATTCATTATTTTATTTTTAAATTTATTAGCCTGTGGAAAAAGTTAATGTTGATGTTTACTTCAGAAGGCTGCAAATAGAAAAGAGGCATTCAATTTTCATTTAAATTGTATTTGATATGCCATTGATATTTTTTAATTATTATTATTATTATTTGAAACTCGATTTTGCATGTCACTATAAAGTTATATAAGCCTTGCTTGTTCAATATTCAATGCAAAACTTGTTTGGGTCCCTATTAAAAGGTTAATTTGTTCAACCTTGGCCCGCGGCTTTGTTCAGTTTTAAATTTTGGCCCACTCTGTATTTGAGTTTGACACCCCTGTTTTAGTAGATAATTTACTAATATTATTATTACTGAAAATGTAATGTAAAATGATATAACATGCATGGAAAAAACTCAGAAAACGTTTCCCATTTGGCAACTCTAACCTTTAGCCACGCCCCCTCGGGTAATAAACTTCTGGTGTTGTGACCTCTGTCACGTCATAAATATACCTTCTCGCTGGCTACTCTAGAACTACAACTGGTTAGGAACTAACAGTGTTCTAAATATGATTAGCAGCAAAGTAGGAAACCGTCAACGTTGTGGCTCTGGAGAGCCGACGGAGGCAACAATTAAGGTAGCTAGATCATGCTAACTTGCGAGCTTGTTTCGGTATCCCTGATTGTCTCCCCGTCCTGCAACTCAATGCGCTGTGAAAGCAAGAGGAACAGCGAGTACCTGCAGTTGAGTGGAGCCTTCAACAAATTTTGTTGGGGATCAGATTCTTTTTATATTTCATTAAAAAACTGCACAAGTGATATTTCGACGCGAAAATCAATGTTTAAAAACGCGGGTTTTCGCGGACATTTCACATGCCTGCATTAATCGTTGAATTAAATGACTTATTGACTATTGGCTAGGGGTGTAACGGTACGTGTATTTGTATTGAACCTTTTCGGTACGGGGGTTTCGGTTCGGAGGTGTACCGAACAAGTTTCCACACGGACATATTAAGTAGCGTAACGCACGTTGTGTAAACAATGCACACCGAGGCACAACACACGGCATGCTAGCAGCTAACGGGCTACGACAGACTGACCATACGTCTTCTTTTCACCGGACATGTCCTCTTTTGCGGAGCTGTCAGGACGGAGTTTCTTAAATGCCTCAAATGCCCGGCATTTTGAGTTAGGGTTGCGTGTATTTTCAATGTACGTTCAGGGTTAAGAAGGGGTTAAAAACAAAACAAATTGTGCGCGCAGCAGCATTGGTGAGGGAGGGGCAGAGACAGAGAGAGAGAGAGAGTTATCATAAACGCGCATGCGTCGCCAGGCTCTGCTTTTTATCCATAGATTTATCACATTTAATTTTTTATTATCTATAGCAGGGGTGTCAAAAGTGTGCCTCGGAGGCCATTTGCGGTCCACAGCTAATATTTTAAAGGCCCACGGCACATTCTAAAAATACTATTCAAATAAACAAAAACATAACAAAAGTGAAATAAAAAAAGCTCAAAACATAATATTGAATCAAAATAAATGTTATTATGAAGTAAGGTTCCCATTACTTCACATCAAATATTCCACTAAGAAAAATATTTTTGGTGGAAGATTTTGCAAATTTGGTAAATAAATAACCTAAAAATGTATATTTTGTTGTTTTCTTACTGTACCGAAAATGCACCGAATTGTGACCTCTAAACCGAGGTACGTACTGAACCGAAATTTTTGTGTACCGTTACACCCCTACTATTGGCCCAGGCCTACAATTGTATGGCATTTTTTAAAGCCTCTGGACATCGTATTTAATGCTTTTTAATGCCATTTAAGGCCTATTTTTTGCAAAATCCCTTTAATTATTAATGACCCGCGGAAACCCTGGTTACAATGATTGTGGCTTGTTCGAACGTCAGCGCCCTCTAGGCAGTTTCCTATCCACTTCCTGCAGCACCTGCAGCACCTTTAAGTCAGCTTTTTCAGGCTTGTGCCTTTTTGGACAGGAACAAAACAGCGTTCCGATTAGTTCAAAGGCCCTTCGGCAAATCATGTTGGTTTGGCACGTGTGTGCAAATGCATTGTCAGGTAGACTAAGATTCTTTTGTGTCATCCTACCTGCCCAGGAAATACCAGGACTGGCCCGAGTTTGGATCAGCCTCTAGAGACTTCTGCAGACACTGAATGGCATAACTGTCCTTGGTGCCTTTGTCGCCCAGCTGCTCCACTGTGTGATGCATCCAGCCTTGAACAAACCATGCAAAAAGATGTTAAAAACCTTTTTTTTTTTTGTGAGACCACAGTCTAGTTCAAAAACCTAGCAGATTCCAAACAAAAGCGTTGTTCGCTGGTCAATGCTGTAAACCGAAACAGCATTTACAAAGAAACCTTTCAAGTCCAAACACACCTCAGGTACCAAAGTGCTCTTAGTGCAAACATAGACCTTGCCCCTCCCAACAACACCTGTAGCGAGCTCCACGGGTCGCCATGACAACCCAAGCTGGCTCGGCTGGAAATGTGTTTTACCACCGGGGCACTCGGGTGATGGTTGTCAGTCTTAGTGTAATAGTGCGGCTGAGAACAGATAAATATGGACCATGGAGAGTTTCCCCTAGATTGACAAGATACTTGTGATGATGGGGGTGTGGTCAATGAGCATGTATTTTCATTAAAAAGGCAGAAAAATGTGTACAAAGATTTAAAACAAATCTGTTATTGATTATAGTATTAACATATGTTTTTCTTACATAACATAGTTTTTCTTTATTTTCTAAATGTTTTTCTAGAGATTTCTACAGTCCATTTAATCACTCTTTCTTTATTAAAAACAACTGGCAACCAATCTAACGTCTATTTATGGTGTTATTGTAAACCGTACTCGTGTTTAGAGACTAGGGATGTCACGGTATGAAAATGTATTTTCACAGTTATTGTGACCAAAATTATCACGGTTATCATTATCACGGTAATTCTAAATGTGCTCAAAATTTTTAAAAAATACTTATACTGAAATCTTTCAACCAAGTTTTATTTAAAAAAAACAAAACACATTCAAAATGCATGTAAGTACCTCAAGTAGAAAGTTCAATGTGCATATGAAAGCAACACAAGCACTATAAACAAAGCAAAATGGCAGAAACAAAATAATAATATAAATAATTGTGAACATTTCGCAAGATGACACCTTATTGACATAAGACGTAACTGCACTTTTTGTCCACAGATAAAAATAGTGTTCATGTATGAGGTCAAGTCTTACACATGCACGATTATGGGCAATAATTAAGATTATTTTCATCAATATTGAAATCACGATCATTAATCAGTATTGTTCATTATGTTTGGTAAAACAGTGTTGGGGTGTTAACGACCATCATATCAAATATTGTAATATCTCATAAAAATGCTCAAGATAAACGTTATCTATATACCGGTATTTAAAAACAAATATTAATAGTATCAGCTTTTTTATTACATGATCACGTTATCTCTACTTTTACATTTTCATAGGAAAGGTATTTTTTAAGTTATGTACATACAGCAGTGACGTGCGGTGAGGTTGATGGCTGGTGAGGCACTGACTTCATCACAGTCAGATTTACAAACATATGAACCCTAAAGAGTATCTTATTCACCATTTGATTGGCAGCAGTTAACGGGTTATGTTTAAAAGCTCATACCAGCATTTTTCCCTGCTTGGCACTCAGCATCAAGGGTTGGAATTGGGGGTTAAATCACCAAAAATGATTCCCAGGCGCTGCGCCGCTGCTGCCCACTGCTCCCCTCACCTCCCAGGGGGTGATCAAGGGGATGGGTCAAATGCAGACTACAAATTTCATTAAACCTAGTGTGTGTGTGACAATCATTGCTACTTTAACTTAACTTTACACATACAAACTGTAGCACACAAAAAAGCACATTTAATAAAAAAAACGTTATTATGGTCTTGCCTTTACTTAGAAATTAAGTCCATGCGCCGCAACTAAAGCCCTCACTTAAACTTTCCACGTGCAAGATTGAATCTATTTAAAAAAGTGTAACCGAGGGTTTATAAATGTCGCCTATACTGTATGAAACTACAAAATAACAAACACGGAGGCTCCAGTTTACACGAGGACCACTTTATTTACCTTCTTTCAAAAACCTCCGCAACGTGACATCACTTCCGCTCTTAGCGCCTTCAAAATAAGAGCTCAAGGCATATAGTGTATAACAGCGCATAACAGGAACTTAACATCACAAAGTGGAAAGCCCATGAAAATAGGTTACAAAAGTTATTTAATAAGAAGCCAAAGAGTGCAAAAACAATAATGTTCGTGTTGGAGGAGTTGTGAATTAGATACACCTGCAGTCTGCAGGTGTACCTAATGTTGTGTCCCTGCAGTCATTCACAACTCCTCCAATACGAACATTATTGTTTTTGCACTTTTTGGCTTCTTATGAAATCATTTTTTTTAAATAGATTCAATCTTGCACGTGGAAAGTTTAAGTGTGGGCTTTAGTTGATATAACAATTCTACGGCGAGGGTGCAGGAGGCGAGCCTCAGCCAGTGCGTCTTTTGCAGCCGTTTTATGATCGCTCAGCACAAGAAATACGTTACAAACATACAGTTGTTGACAAAATACACTGTACATTATATACCTCAGCTAACTAAACTATGGAAATGTATAATATAATTCATATAGCAATACAGTCTCACTGCACAGCAGGCCAGCAGTTAGCCGAGTCCGGAATCCATGTTGCGGCACTGAGTGACGTGCCTCAACTGGCTGCTGTTCACCGCACCGTCTCTTCTCAGTATTTGAACGGCAAATGTGAAAATTCAGCGATTTTGAATAAAAATAATCTAAAACTGGTGAAGTTAAATGGAAAATAACTTTATAGTATAATCACTGGATACATATAACAATTTAATTTTTCTTTTTACATTTTTTTCTTTCCATGATGGCAGGTTAGGCCCCGCCTCACCTGCCTCTAGTGACTGCACGTCACTGACATACAGTTACATATATTTTTCGGACTATAAGTCGCAGTTTCTTTCATAGTTTGGCCGGGGATGCGACTTATACTCAGGAGCGACTTATGTGTGAAATTATTAACACATTACCGTAAAATTTCAAATATTAGTATTTAGCTCATTTACGTAAGAGACTAGACGTATAAGATTTCATGGGATTTAGCGATTAGGAGTGACAGATTGTTTGGTAAACGTATAGCATGTTCTATATGTTATAGTTATTTGAATGACTCTTACCATAATATGTTACGTTAACATACCAGTTGGTTATTTATGCCTCATATAACGTACACTTATTCAGCCTGTTGTTCACTATTCTTTATTTATTTTGAATTGCCTTTCAAATGTCTATTCTTGGTGTTGGCTTTTATCAAATACATTTCCCCAAAAAATGCGACTTATACTCCAGTGCGACTTATAAATGTTTTTTTCCTTCTTTGTTTTATGCATTTTTGGCCGGTGCGACTTATACTCCAGAGCGACTTATAGTCCGAAAAATGCGGTAAACAAACAAGGGAGCGCAAACAGGAACTAAAAGAGTCCAAAACAAACAGAAAATAACAAAAACATAATCCAGACCACAGATCATGACAACTCCAGATGTGTCTGCGTGTGATTTTAAAATGTTATCCTGGTAAGTACCACATTTTTCGGACTATAAGTCGCAGTTTTTTTCATAGTTTGGCCTCTATACTCAGGAGCGACTTATGTGTGAAATGATTAACACATTATAATAATATTTATCTCATTCACGTAAGAGACTAGACGTATAAGATTTCATGGGATTTAGCGATTAGGAGTGACAGATTGTTTGGTAAACGTATAGCATGTTCTATATGTTATAGTTATTTGAATGACTCTTACCATAATATGTTACGTTAACATACCAGTTGGTTATTTATGCCTCATATAACGTACACTTATTCAGCCTGTTCTTCACTATTCTTTATTTATTTCAAATTGCCTTTCAAATGTCTATTCTTGGTGTTGGCTTTTATCTAATACATTTCCCCAAAAAATGCGACTTATAGTCCGAAAAATACGGTAAACAAACAAGGGAGCGCAAACAGGAACTAAAAGAGTCCAAAACAAACAGAAAATAACAAAAACATAATCCAGACCACAGATCATGACAACTCCAGATGTGTCTGCGTGTGATTTTAAAATGTTATCCTGGTAAGTACCGTATTTTTCGGACTATAAGTCGCAGTTTTTTTCATAGTTTGGCCTCTATACTCAGGAGCGACTTATGTGTGAAATGATGAACACATTATAATATTATTTATCTCATTCACGTAAGAGACTAGACGTATAAGATTTCATGGGATTTAGTGATTAGGAGTGACAGATTGTTTGGTAAACGTATAGCATGTTCTATATGTTATAGTTATTTGAATGACTCTTACCATAATATGTTACGTTAACATACCAGTTGGTTATTTATGCCTCATATAACGTACACTTATTCAGCCTGTTGTTCACTATTCTTTATTTATTTTAAATTGCCTTTCAAATGTCTATTCTTGCTGTTGGCTTTTATCAAATACATTTCCCCAAAAAATGCGACTTATACTCCAGTGCGACTTATAAATGTTTTTTTCCTTCTTTGTTTTATGCATTTTTGGCCGGTGCGACTTATACTCCGGAGCGACTTATAGTCCGAAAAATACGGTAAACAAACAAGGGAGCGCAAACAGGAACTAAAAGAGTCCAAAACAAACAGAAAATAACAAAAACATAATCCAGACCACAGATCATGACAACTCCAGATGTGTCTGCGTGTGATTTTAAAATGTTATCCTGGTAAGTACCATATTTTTCGGACTATAAGTCGCAGTTTTTTTCATAGTTTGGCCTCTATACTCAGGAGCGACTTATGTGTGAAATTATTAACACATTAGTGTAAAATAAATATCAAATAATATTATTTATCTCATTCACGTAAGAGACTAGACGTATAAGATTTCATGCGATTTAGTGATTAGGAGTCACAGATTGTTTAGTAAACGTATAGCATGTTCTATATGTTATAGTTATTTGAATGACTCTTACCATAATATGTTACGTTAACATACCAGTTGGTTATTTATGCCTCATATAACGTACACTTATTCAGCCTGTTGTTCACTATTCTTTATTTATTTTAAATTGCCTTTCAAATGTCTATTCTTGCTGTTGGCTTTTATCTAATACATTTTCCTTCTTTATTATGCATTTTCGGCCGGTGCGACTTATACTCCGAATAATGCGGTATATGTACATGCTGTATCGAGACAGATCCATTGAGAGTTTGAGCAGAAATTTGTTGTATAGGTATTAATTCCATCCATCCATCTTCTTCCGCTTATCCGAGGTCGGGTCGCGGGGGCAGCAGCTTAAGCAGGGAAGCCCAGACTTCCCTCTCCCCAGCCACTTCGTCCAGCTCCTCCCGGGGGATCCCGAGGCGTTCCCAGGCCAGTCGGGAGAGATAGTCTTCCCAGCGTGTCCTGGGTCTTCCCCGTGGCCTCCTACCGGTCGGACGTGCCCGAAACACCTTCCTAGGGAGGCGTTCGGGTGGCATCCTGACCAGATGCCCGAACCACCTCATCTGGCTCCTCTCCATGTGGAGGAGCAGCGGCTTTACTTTGAGCTCCCCCGAATGACAGAGCTTCTCACCCTATCTCTAAGGGAGAGCCCCGCCACTCGGCGGAGGAAACTCATTTCGGCCACTTGTACCCGTGATCTTGTCCTTTCGGTCATGACCCAAAGCTCATGACCATAGGTGAGGATGGGAACGTAGATCGATCGGTAAATCGAGAGCTTTGCCTTCCGGCTCAGCTCCTTCTTCACCACAACGGATCGATACAGCGTCCGCATTACTGAAGATGCCGCACCGATCCGCCTGTCGATCTCACGATCCACTCTTCCCTCACTCGTGAACAAGACTCCGAGGTACTTGAACTCCTCCACTTGGGGCAAGATCTCCTCCCCAACCCGGAGATGGCACTCCACCCTTTTCCGGGAGAGAACCATGGACTCGGACTTGGAGGTGCTGATTCCCATCCCAGTCGCTTCACACTCGGCTGCGAGGCGTTCCAGCGAGAGCTGAAGATCTTGGCCAGAGGAAGCCATCAGGACCACATCATCTGCAAATAGCAGAGACCTAATCCTGCAGCCACCAAACCAGATCCCCTCAACGCCTTGACTGCGTCTAGAAATTCTGTCCATAAAGGTTATGAACAGAATCGGTGACAAAGGGCAGCCTTGGCGGAGTCCAACTCTCACTGGAAACGTGTCCGACTTACTGCCGGCAATGCGGACCAAGCTCTGGCACTGATTATACAGGGAGCGAACTGCCACAATCAGACAGTCCGTTACCCCATACTCTCTGAGCACTCCCCACAGGACTTCCCGGGGTACACGGTCGAATGCCTTCTCAAAGTCCACAAAGTACATGTAGACTGGTTGGGCAAACTCCCATGCACCCTCAAGGACCCTGCCGAGAGTATAGAGCTGGTCCACAGTTCCACGACCAGGACGAAAACCACACTGTTCCTCCTGAATCCGAGGTTCGACTATCCGGCGTAGCCTCCTCTCCAGTACACCTGAATAGACCTTACCGGGAAGGCTGAGAAGTGTGATCCCACGATAGTTGGAACACACCCTCCGGTTCCCCTTCTTAAAGAGAGGAACCACCACCCCGGTCTGCCAATCCAGAGGTACCGCCCCCGATGTCCACGCGATGTTGCAGAGTCTTGTCAACCAAGACAGCCCCACAACATCCAGAGCCTTAAGGAACTCCGGGCGGATCTCATCCACCCCCGGGGCCTTGCCACCGAGGAGCTTTTTAACAACCTCGGCAACCTCAGCCCCAGAAATAGGAGAGCCCACCACAGATTCCCCAGGCCCTGCTTCCTCATAGGAAGACGTGCTGGTAGGATTGAGGAGATCTTCGAAGTATTCCCTCCACCGATCCACAACATCCGCAGTCGAGGTCAGCAGAGCACCATCCCCACCATACACCATAAAAAATGCTATGTCACATGAATGGTTATTAAAATAATGACTTTGTGGAATGAAAAAAACACAAGTAATGTAAAAAAACATGGTGTTTACTTTTTGATATCAATATAAAACACAAAGCAGTTTGGCTAATGAAAATAAACTCTAATAAACCAGCTTTGATCTTCAACAACCATGTACTTCAGTGCAACAGTTTGAGCAACAAAAATAAACAGGAGTGATAACTCCCACATCTAACACACAATCTTTGTGCCTCACAACAACACAGCCTGCGTTTAATTCGATGATGACAAAACATTTGAGCTAGTATTTATGTTATTGGAACACTGACAAAGTTAGCAGTGAAAAGACAAGTGATCATCCAACTTTACAAACAAGTTGTGGCAACGTTCCCGACACATCGGCTGCTGCATAGGAACTCTCAGTCCCAGCAGCTGACGGACGGACGCTAATTGCACGTTCAAAATGAAACCGCAACATCAAATATTGTTCTCCTCCAACAGCATTGTGTTCTTAAACGCACACCGAAAAGTAGAAGCGATTGAAATTAAGTGAAACGAAGCGATCGGCTCCAATTACTCGGAAGGAACATTTTCAAAGCACAGTCTATGTTCATGTTCTTGAGCTGGGTGGCGCTTGTGCGCATGAGCAGGCTCTGCGGCACTTCAGTTTTCAGGAAGTAAGCATCCATCCATTTTCTACCGCTTGTCCCTTTTGGGATCGCTGGAGCCTATCTCAGCTACAATCGGGCGGCAGGCGGGGTACACCCTGGACAAGTCGCCACCTCATCGCAGGGCCAACACAGATAGACAGACAACATTCACATTCACACACTAGGGCCAATTTAGTGTTGCCAATCAACCTATCCCCAGGTGCATGTCTTTGGAAGTGGGAGGAAGCCGGAGTACCCGGAGGGAACCCACACAGTCACGGGGAGAACAGGCAAACTCCACACAGAAAGGCTTACATGTCCCTTGGCAAGTTTCACTGCAAAAAGGCGCTTTCGGTAGCCATCCACAAGCTTCTGCTTGAATTTTTGACCACTCCTCTAGACAAAATTGGTGCAGTTCAGCTAAATTTGTTGGTTTTCTGACATGATTTGTTTCTTCAGCATCGTCCACATGTTCTCAATGGGGTTTAAGTCAGGACTTTGGGAAGGCCATTCTAAAACCTTAATTCTAGCCTGTTTTAGCCATTCCTTTACCACTTTTGTCATTGTCCTGTTGGAACACCCAACTGCGCACGAGATCCAACCTCTGGGCTGATGCTTTTAGGTTGTCCGAAAAAAATTGGAGGTAATCCTGTTTTTTCATTGTCCCATTTACTCTCTGTAAAGCACCAGTTCCATTGGCAACAAAATAGGCCCATAGCATAATACTACCACCACAATGCTTGACGGTAGGAATGGTGTTCCTGGGATTAAAGGCCTCACCTTTTCTCCTCCAAACATATTGCTGGGTATTATGGCCAAACAGCTCAATTTGTGTTTCATCTGACATCACATGGACAAAGATAAGACCTTCTGGAGGAAAGTTCTGTGGTCAGATGAAACAAAAATTGAGCTGTTGGGCCACAATACCCAGCAATATAAATTTATATACATTTAACATGTCCTTTTTTGCTGCTTCAACACAGCTCAATCAACACAGAAAAAGGTAAAGTGAAATAACAGACAGACAGGGCTTTGCTGTCCGTAACACACACACACACACACACACACACACACACACACACACACACACACACACACACACACACACACACACACACACACACACACACACACACACACACACACACACACACACACACACACACACACACACACACCGCAAAATGAGCTAACGTTACACTAAAAGAGAATTAGCCTTCACCTCAAGCCAGGACTGCGAGCGAGCTGAGCTGCCGTTTATAGTTCTAGAAGGTCAACGGGCTCATAGTGATGTTACTAGTAGTTGACTGGGAGGTGTTTATTATCATTTGGGGAGAGTCCGCTGCCTGATGCTTACCTGCTAAACGCTAAGCACTGACTACATGCGCTCTGAATACGCACTGCTGATTGGCTGTTACCGCTCTGAATACGCACTGCTGATTGGCTGTTACCGCTCTGTTTGTAACCAATCAGATGGTTGTGTGGGTGGGACAATGCTGGGTGCTGTGTGGAGGACTGACAGAGACAGAGGCAGAAGGAAGCGGATGCAGCTACTTAATATGTTCGTGTGGAAACTCGTTCGGTACACCTCCGAAACCCCCGTACCAAAACGGTTCAATACAAATACACGTACCGTTACACCCCTAGCTGCCACACACCTCCGAGTTGGTGAAAGTTTGTGCTAGAACAGTGGTTCTCAACCTTTTTTCAGTGATGCACCACCTGTGAATTTTTTTTTAAATTCAAGTACCCCCTAATCAGAGCAAAGCATTTTTGGTTGAAAAAAAGAGATAAAGAAGTAAAATACAGCACTATGTCATCAGTTTCTGATTTATTAAATTGTGTAACAGTGCAAAATATTGCTCATTTGTAGTGGTCTTTCTTGAACTATTTGGAAAAAAAGATAGGTTTTTATTTATATTTATAAAGGATTTTTGAATTGTTGCTATTTTTAGAATATTTAAAAAAAATCTCACGTACCCCTTGGCATACCTTCAAGTACCCCCAGGTGTACGCGTACCCCCATTTGAGAACCACTGTGCTAGAATATAAATCATGCCTCACTTGTATAGTAGAAAGTTGTGGCCGTAAGCCGAGAAGTTGGTGAACTTTGAAAATCAACTTAGACCCGAAGACATCGCTTGGAAGTCATGGCAGTTCCCAAGTTGCAAGTAAATGTACAATCAAAGGCTAGTTTCAGTTTTGTCAACAACCTCTTATAAAAGAACATAAACAGATGACACTGTATTTCTCCTTAAGTCTTGAGCTTAAATGTTTGGGAAATGATGAACAGACATGTGTATGTTCATGTGGTAATACATGTTTATTAATAAAACCTAAACCCTTTATATTTATCAATGCGCTAATAATGAAAACTGTGCTGTCCAGTTGTTACATCTTGTTTTCCTTCACTTCTGAGTCTCATTTGCAAATATGCATTCATTTCAGTTTGTACAAGCTGAGGTGCTGTAGCCAGAAAGTAGTCTTTGCCATTAAGTTGAATCTGCCAGTCTGGTCTTTTGTTGAGTCCTACAAAGTGTTAAAACTGTAAGTATTGTACTTATTACACACCATTGTCACATGCATCTTGGTTTTAGATTTCAATACCAAATTTGAAACGGTTGAAATAGCCATGGAAAATCGCTAATGCTAATCAGTAGCATGTGTATGGCATATACAGTGTAAATAAACATTGAGCTAGCGCACAATTAAAAGTAAAGGCTTAATTTTGAGTCCTTTTTATCAGACACGCTTGCTTTGTTGGGATGGAAAATTAAAACATTACAAAGCATCAGCACTGCTATACGACTGGGCGATATGGACTAAAACTGATGTTGCAGTATTTTGAATCCGAATACCGGTATATCTTTAAAATCTTTTAAAAAAATAGTTTAGCATTGCCTCACAGTTTACAGCTAAATAAGTGTTGATAGCACTCAGATTATTTATGTTGTAAGTAGTAACAATGTGCTGTTTATTCTTTAAAAAGTAATAGGTTAGCCGTTACTATTTCAAAGCAATTTTCATTCATTTTGTTTATAAATGTTAGGTTAAGTTTGTATCCTCACACTTGTGCGCAAGATAGGTGGAGCTTCTACTCGCTCACTGCTGTGAAAGCAACTGGCTGTTAAGTTTAAAACTACTTTTCAGACACCCAGCCGCTACACTACGGTACCTGAGTCCGCACAGGCTATGGGTAGAGGCACTTGACACACCAAGCAAGCAGCAGAGAGGAGCTATTGTTAGCTTCTGTGCTAAGTCGCTAATAGAAGTGGTTAACATGAACAGATGAGATTAGTGAAAAAGTTGCTAAAAAGGTGAGTTAGAAGTTCTAAAGGAAATTGGTGTTTGTGTAAATAAAGCTGTTGTCACTCACCAATCGGCAAATGCAGTTGCTATCCAAAGCATTGCATAACTCGGGAATCTAGAAGTCGGCATCACGCCACCATAATTTTAACAATACGTTTTATGCGCGTCACAGTGGATCTTCCGTAAACACGCAATAGGCGGGGTGAGCCAAAGAGAATGCCCTGTGCTTTGCCCGTCAGGCACAGAGAAGATCAAAGGGCTGTAACAAAAGCACATAAAAAAAAATACCGGTATGGCGGTATCATCTCAAATATAAACCGCTTTCTAAATTTATTAACTTAATTTTTATTAAATTATTATATTAACTATAGTACTGGTATATCGCCGAGCCCAAGTCTGCTATGAATACGCCACCTAAGTGCTTGAATCGCTGTGACAAAGGTATCAAAATATGATACTGTTTAATTTCATGCGAATCGGTACTCGGTAGTAACGATGAAATTTGGTCGGTTCCTATCAAAGTGCCGAATTCAGTATTCATCCCTATATATAATAAACCTTTGCTGGGTCCGATTTTGTGGCACCTAAAACACAAATATTTATGCAATACTATACTTATGATTTCTTCCCCATTTTAGCTATATTATATAATATATAAAGATATTTTAAACTTCTCCTTTCTTCCAGGCTGTTTTAGTATCAGAATAGTGTGTGTGTGTAAATATAGAAATAAAGTTGAAATGAGAAAAAAAATTGTACTCATCTGTAAAAAAAAAAAAAAAAAAAGTATATATATATATATATATATATATATATATATATACATACATACATACACACACACACACAGTACAAAAGATTGGACACACCTTCTCATTCAATGCGTTTTCTTTATTTTCATGACTAGTAGATTGTCACTGAAGGCATCAAAACTATGAATGAGCACATGTGGAGTTATGTACTTAACAAAAAAAGGTGAAATAACTGAAAACATGTTTTATATTCTAGTTTCTTCAAAAAAAAGCCACCCTTTGCTCTGATTACCGCTTTGCACACTCTTGGCATTCTCTCGTTGAGCTTCAGGCACACCTGTGAAGTGAAAACCATTTCAGGTGACTACCTCTTGAAGCTCATCGAGAGAATGCCAAGAGTGTGCAAAACAGTAATCAGAGCAAAGGGTGGCTATTTTGAAGAAACTAGAATATAAAACATGTTTTCAGTGATTTTACCTTTTTTTGTTAAGTACATAACTCCACATGTGTTCATTCATAGTTTTGATGCCTTCAGTGACAATCTACAATGTAAATAGTCATGAAAATAAAATAAAAAAACGCATTGAATGAGGAGAAGGTGTGTCCAAACTTTTGGCCTGTATTGTATATATTTTTTTTTTAAACTGAATGAGCAAGCACGTAATTAATTATTAAGGCAAACTCCAAAGAATAAACGATCACCTTTAAAAATGCAAAACTACAATATTAATATTTGATAAAAATGCTAAAAAAAAAAAGTGTATATAATTCACATAGCATGCTGTACTCTATGACATCACCTAATGTACCAAAGTGCTGCAGATGGCTCGCACAGTCCAGATGCATGAAGTCCGCACGAGGACCCAAAGACACTCACCAAGTTGTTGCAGTGTGGCCGCCTTCACCTGAGCAGGAAGACTCTCCGTCTGCAAGAGACTCTCGTAAGCTTCTTTGGCGGCTCGGTACTTTTTCTGCAGAAAGGAGACAAGACGCCCGTCAGGACAGGACCACGAGTTTTATGGCGTACAGACAAAAGAGTCAAAGAAAAAAAAAAAAAAAAAAGAACTCCTCACACTTGTAATGACCGTCCGTCCGGACAAACACAAACGTAGGGGGGGAGGGTCGGACCAGACTCGACACGTCCGGGCACTTTTTTTCAAGTGTGTGATTGTGTGCTGGGTGTCCACTTTGGCACCAGCGAAACATGAGCCGCCGTTTGTTTTGTCTCGGCGACCTGATTGACCCCACCTCAAATAATCAGCAGACTCCCTATCTTATCAACTTAAATCAGACTAAACCACACACAATAGGCCACGCCCATTCTTGTCTGGTTCGGGACTCTTCCTGTCTGAGCGCTGTTAAAGGGTAAACAGTGACACTTGAGGCCAATAAATGAGAGGCGCTCCGAGTGGTTCCTTCCTGCTCCAGTTCAATAAAGTCAGACAAAAACATGTCCTAATTGAGATGAAGCGCTACACACTGACAGTCTGATCAATCATATACTGGTCGTACGCCATCGATCCACAAACAAATCCTGTCATCCATCATCCCAGCAGACCAGGACTTGGATGGGTCACAAGACTGCCTGAGCATTCTGAGGTTTTAGAAGGCTCTATAAGTAAATGAACAAGGATGCCTGCTCGCCACGTAGGCACTAGGGGTGTAACAGTACGTGTATTTGTATTGAACTGTTTCGATACGGGGGGTTCGGTTCGGAGGTGTACCGAACGAGTACACATGCTCGCAGCGACCGGCCTAGGACAACATGTAAAAGCCAGAGCTGGAAGACCCTCTTGCCTCGTTAAGACCTCCCGCTTGGGACCACTTTGGCTGCACGATACAACAATGGAGGACGGGGGTTTGCCGACATTGTTCAGCAGCTGCTTCTGACAACACGACAAACACGTGTTGCACCTTTCCTGCTTCCGGCTCCCAGACCGTAGTCGAGGAGCGCAGGGGAGACCGATGTATTCTCGGGGGCAACACCCTTCACTCTAGGGATGTCCCGATCCAGGTTTTTGCACTTCCGATCCGATACCGATATTGTTTTTGCACTTCCGATCCGATACCGATACTGACCGATACCGATACTGACCGATACTGGCCTATCCGAGCATGTATTAAAGTTTAAAGTTATTTAGCCTACTTAGTTGTCAGAATCATGTTGAAAGGGGTTTTAGTACTCTTGATAACAACTAGCCAGCTGAATTAGGGGAGTTTGAATAATACACAATGGTTGGTAACAAGAAACTGACCTGTTTATTCAAGGATAAACACAAAATAGACAAAATTATACATGACAAACAAAAATGGCATAATTGAACTAGGGCTGGGCGATATGGCCTTTTTTTAATATTGCGATATTTTAAGGCCATATTGCGATACACGATATCTATCTCGATATTTTGCCTTAGCCTTGAATGAACACTTGATGCATATAATCAGAATCAGAATCAGAATCAGCTTTATTGTCATTACGCAAGGTAACGAGATTGAGGCCATGCCATACAGTGCGATGTGTGCATGCTAGAAAAACAATGTGCAAATATATAAAAATATAAAAAATGTAGAAGTGCAATGAATATGGTGTGAAATGAATATATACATGAAAAAAACAAAACAAAAACAGGGTGGTTGGTGGAATGGGTTATTGCACCAAAGAGAAGGCAGTTATGAGGGACAATGGGGCAGTCCGTTCAGGATGGTTATGGCCCTGGGGAAGAAGCTGTTCTTTAGCCAGCAGTATGATGATTCTATGTGTTTTGATTGATTGATTGAGACTTTTATTAGTAGGTTGCACAGTGAAGTACATATTCCGTACAATTGACCACTAAATGGTAACACCCCAATAAGTTTTTCAACTTGTTTAAGTCGGGGTCCACTTAAATTGATTCATGATACAGATATATACTATCATCATAATACAGTCATCACACAAGATAATCACGTTGAATTATTTACATTATTTATAATCCGGGGTGTGGAGGGGGGCGCCGGATGTAAGTGTCAAAAAGACAGCCAAAAGAGTGTGATATGAGAATAAATCTAAAGTTAAAATATAGGGTAGAACTGCACCCATTTGCAGGAAATGTAGTCTTGATTTTCAAAATGTTCTTTCAAGGCTTGCATGTCTACATTAAAACATTCTTCTTCATACTGCATTAATATATGCTACTTTTAAACTTTCATGCAGAGAGGGAAATCACAACTAAAAAAATCACTAATTCGGTGTTGATGTGGAAATCTTTGCCTCGGCATTTTGATGGTGTGGACGTGTGGCACTGAATGGAGATAAGCGTCTCGACAGACGTTACAATATTTGAACAATGATGACGAAAACGGTTTTCTCTGTCGTGTCCCCGTGTCGAAAATTGCTATGTGCTTATTTTTTTATTTGATTTTGTGCGTGGCATAGATTTGCCGTGCGCAGAGGACGTATACGTATGTGACGTATGTCGTGACAGTATGTAACGTGTGTAAGAAGGTGCGCTTGCTGTCTGTGAGAGGGAGACACAGGAAAGAGTGAGAAGAGCCTGTCGTGTAATGCCAGCAGCTAAAAGCAACTGCGTGAGAATCCACAGACCTGTGGATGTGTTGAAGGTGTGCTGGAAAACGCGGAACGGAAATTACGGAGCAGCAGAAAAGTGGAATGTATTATTTAAATCGGTGCGTTGGAAAACACAGACCGGAGTTTTTTTTTAAACTGGATCTGGATCGGCATTTTCTTATGCCTTGCCGATACGCATTTTTTGGCAAATATCGGCGGCGGATCCGATCCAAATATCGTATCGGGACATCCCTTCTTCACTCTACCCGGCAGTGGGTCTCCACAGCTCCGGACTCCAGGGTAAATGACGAGTTCGGCGATTAGTTGCAAATCGTGGCTTTATTGAGGTCTTGCACACAGCCAATCCAACAAAACACTAGCCACTCCCCGCACTCACGCAACCGCTCCCTCACCTCGCCCGCCCACACACTCACCTCACATGCTGTCACATATTAAAGGGCCTCACACACACATACGCTACTCTTATAACACATGCTAACCCATTTGAAGCGTCACCACCACATTCAAGCAGCCTCTCCTCGGCGAGTCAGGCAGGGCTAAAGCAATAACAAATGTTTTTATAGCAGCAGATATAAGTCCATATTGCATTAAAAACTAGATTTTGACCCACTTCTATGGTGAAAGAACAATGAGCCCATATATCCTCTTACTGCCAAGTTAGCCAGGTTGGGGCGGGGGGAAAAGAAAAGTTAATCTGAGGCTGAGTTGACTTGAAACTGTTTAATGTTGCACTTTTTATATGTAGAAGAAAACTTTTGTCATTTTATTTCATACTTGCCAACCTTGAGACCTCCGATTTCGGGAGGTGGGGGCAGGGGGAGGGGTGGGCGTGGTCGGGGTGGGACGGGGGCGTGGCTAAAAGGGGAGGAGTATATTTACAGCTAGAATTCACCAAGTCAAGTATTTCATATATATATATATATATATATATATATATATATATATATATATATGTATGTATGTATGTATGTATGTATGTATGTATGTATGTATGTATATATATATTTATTTATTTTATTATATATATATGCATACTGTATAAAATAAATACTTGAATTTCAGTGTTCATTTATTTACACATATACACACACATAACACTCATCTACTCATTGTTGAGTTAAGGGTTGAATTGTCCATCCTTCTCTGATGATGCATTGATGTGTGGCACGCACAAAAGTGCTTTCATCAAATGCACTA
Source organism: Nerophis lumbriciformis (assembly GCF_033978685.3). Classification (NCBI taxonomy): domain Eukaryota; kingdom Metazoa; phylum Chordata; class Actinopteri; order Syngnathiformes; family Syngnathidae; genus Nerophis; species Nerophis lumbriciformis. The sequence continues at coordinate 40,700,825 of NC_084560.2, forward strand.
GATGGCAGTATTGTCCTGTTTAAGAGTGTCACAACATTGCTGTTTACGGCAGACAAACTGCTTTACGGTATACAAAAACGTGACTGCTGTTGTTGTGTGTTGTTGCCGCGCTGGGAGGACGTTAATGAAACTGCCTAACAATAAACCTACATAAGAAACCAAGAACTCGCCCTCCATCATTCTACAGTTACAACGTGATTGGGCAGGTATGCTGCTAAAATTGTGGGTTAATACTCAAATAAAATATGTGTTATTATGGACCTGAGTCCACCTGAATTTCGGGAGATTTTCGGGAGAAAATTTGTCCCGGGAGGTTTTCGGGAGAGGCGCTGAATTTCGGGAGGGTTGGCAAGTATGTTTTATTTAATCTGAGCAACAACTTGAGGCAGTTTAATGTTAATCAACATGGACCCCGACTTAAACAAGTTGAAAAACTTATTGGGGTGTTACCATTTAGTGGTCAATTGTACGGAATATGTACTGTACTGTGCAATCTACTAATAAAAGTCTCAATCAATCAATCAATCAATCAAAAAAAGCACTTTATATGTAGAAAGGTTTTAAAAAACCATTCTGAGCCTTATCTTATTTAGTTTTTATTTTATATATGTTGACCACATTAACCCTGGGAATGGACCCTGTGTGTATATGTATGTTATGCCATTGTTTACAAATTTGGTAAATAAATAACCAAAAAATTTATATTTTGTTGTTTTCTTACTGTACCGAAAATGAACCGAACCGTGACCTCTAAAACGAGGTACGTACCGAACCGAAATTTTTGTGTACCCCTAGTAGGCACGTCACTTAGGCTGCTACAGCGCTAACAAATCTACTTTGAATGAAGTAAAAGTGGTGGACCACCAAACCAATATGTGCAGCAAACAGTGCGCAAACAATGTGAGTATGCAAGGAGCTTAGAACTTACCACTAAAAGCAGATACAAGTAAATAATGCAAACTGTACGATGGAATCTATCCCTATCCATCCATCCATTTCCTACCGCTTGTCCCTTTCGGGGCCACGGGGGGTGCTGGAGCCTATCCCTATACGTTATCAAAAAGATTTGTCGAGTGATCTCAAGGATTGTCTGTCTGTCGAGTTCCCAGACATATCGAACATCATTCTACACAACAAAACAGATACAAACTTGGAAAAGCGTGGAGGTCTACAACTTCTTTGGGTGTAGCTGGGTCAAGGGAATTGGTATGAAGACTCTCCCGCAAATAAATACGCATCGTTTTTGCTCGTGTAATGTTGCATTTCATGATTTAACTTTGTGTCTACAGCCACGTTTGTTGTTGTTGCACATATTTATCAAAATATAACTATAGATGTCTACGGTGTGAACTGAAATATTCATTTATAATGGCTGCCTTTGGTAAAAGTTTAACTCTTCTAGGTTTTGCTCACATTTGACTCCTTATATTAAGACTCGCCGAGTTGGTGCTTTACAAAACACTCGTAGCGAAAAAGCATTTTAAGAACTCCGAAACTAGATAAAATACAAATATTATCAAGATATTACTTAAATGGGAAATATTAAACATTAAAAGTATATCAAACAAACCTTTAACAAAGTGATCACTGAAAATGTATGTGTTCCTCGACTTTGCTCTTTGGGACTGGAGTGTGAACTACTTTTCTCACAGTCTTTCGTAAAATCGACATCTTTCACCCTTCTTGATTATCTCTCGAAGAACTCTGAAGAAACTTGTATCCGTTTCACAATTCGAACGATTCCCACAGCCTAAAACAACGCAAGCATGCAGCATTTTCTTTGAGAAAGGCAAAATGCCGCCGAGAACGCTATGACAACAGACGCTTGCTGGCCCACCAATTGGAGCCTCGCATAGTTAATGGACCGGACGTCAGGTGAATACAATCTATATATACACAGTAAGTACTGTATATGTATGCTGTGCACCATCGCATCAGAGTGCCGAAAATGGCAAATATGCGTTACTGCATATGACATACTATTTTCCGGGAGACTCCCGAAATTCAGCGCCTCTCCCGAAAACCTCCCGGGACAAATTTTCTCCCGAAAATATCCCGAAATTCAGGCCGAGCTGGAGGCCACGCCCCCTCCAGCTCCATGCGGACCTGGCCTGTTTTCACGTCCGCTTTCCCACAATATAAACAGCGTGCCTGCCCAATCACGTTATAACTGTAGAATGATCGAGGGCGAGTTCTTGGTTTCTTATGTGGCTTTATTGTTAGGCAGTTTTATTAACGTCCTCCCAGCACGGTAACAACACACAACAACAGCAGTCACGTTTTCGTCTACCGTAAAGCAGTTCGTCTGCCGTAAACAGCAATGTTGTGACACTCTTAAACAGGACAATACTGCCATCTAGTGTACATGCATATGTGACAATAACATCTACGGCTTTTAGATACTGCAGTGCACAACTGCGCACACAACAAGGAGACGAAGCAGAAGAATGAGGAAGATACAGCCGTGGCGACGCCGACGACGAGTAAGTTGAAGAAATACGCTTGTAAGTTCCAAGCTGCAGCTGCGATTGGACCTGGACAGGAGAGATGGAAGATTCCAGACTCCAGTGCATTTGATGAAAGCACTTTTGTGCGTGCCACACAGCAATGCATCATCAGAGAGGATGTTCAGCATGGTTAGAAAAATAGTGACAGAGAATAGAACAAGGATAGACAATTCAACCCTTAACTCAACAATGAGTAGATGAGTGTTATGTGTGTGTATATGTGTAAATAAATGAACACTGAAATTCAAGTATTTCTTTTATATATATATATATATATATATATATATATATATATATATATATATATATATATATATATATATATATATATATATATAAACACTGAAATTCAAGTATTTCTTTTATTTATATATATATATAAAATAAATATATATATAGCTAGAATTCAATGAAAGTCAAGTATTTCTTATATATATATAAATAAAAGAAATACTTGAATTTCAGTGTTTATATATATATATATATATATATATATATATAAACACTGAAATTCAAGTATTTCTTTTATTTATATATATATATATATATATATATAAAATAAATATATATATAGCTAGAATTCAATGAAAGTCAAGTATTTCTTATATATATATATATATATATATATATATATATATATATAAACACTGAAATTCAAGTATTTCTTTTATTTATATATGTATATATATATATATATATATAAAATAAATATATATATAGCTAGAATTCAATGAAAGTCAAGTATTTCTTATATATATATATATATATATATATATATATATATATATATATATATATATGTATATGTATGTATGTATATATATATATATATATATATATATATATATATATATATATATGAATGAAATAATTGACTTGGTGAATTCTAGCTGTAAATATACTCCTCCCCTCTTAACCACGCCCCCCACCCCGAAATCGGAGGTCTCGAGGTTGGCAAGTATGGCATATGACAACATCCAGAGGAGGATGTAGCTAAAAGTAAGCCGGCCTGCCCTTTTCAATGCAGACCGTGGGGATCAAGCTAATGAGCCATGTTCTCAACACACTCCATTGATTTATGGCGGCTTGCCACAAATACAAATGGACCGCCACTGAAAGATTTGGCGCAACTCATTTACCCTTGCTCATAAAGACATCATAATGGGTTTGTCAATATAGCGTATCGTACGGAAGCTTTGTTCACACTGCATGTCAAATACAACTTGGTTGCCCATATCTGGACTTTTCAAATGTGGATATAAATCAGATATGTATTTGATGCGACTGCAGTCTGAACGTTCGGGTCCCGGTCACCCAAAACGTAGTCATCATCGAGAGGTGACTAACGTCACAATTTTTTTTCACCAAAACAGACAGCCGCAAAAAAAGTCAGTGTCGAAAAGGTGTTCTTTTAAAGTGAATCAAATATAAAAGAGACCTACGTTACTGTCACTCACCCACACACTCCTCGGTACAGACTTCACAACAAACAGCCCCACAAACTACCATTGCTGAAGTTTTTTGCCCTCGTCCTCCAGACTGAATGTGGACTCCAGTTGTACATGGAAGTCCCATATTTCATTGGAAATGTAAACGACTCGGATTTAGCAAAAACATCTGATTTGGGCAACATACCTTGCAGTTTGAATATAGTCTCTGCTTCTTAACATACACTATATTGCCAAAAGTATTTAGCCACCTTCCTTGACTCACATATGAACTTGAAGTGCCATCCCATTCCTAACCCATAGGGTTCAATATGACCTTTTGCAGCTATTACAGCTTCAACTCTTCTGGGAAGGCTGTCCACAAGGTTGCGTAGTGTGTTTATAGGAATTTTCCACCATTCTTCCAAAAGCGCATTGGTGAAGTCACACACTGATGTTGGTGGAGAAGGCCTGGCTCTCAGTCTCCGTTCTAATTCATCCCAAATGTGTTCTATCAAGTTCAGTTCAGGACTCTGTGTAGGCCAGTCAAGTTCATCCACACCAGACTGTCATCCGTCTCTTTATGGACCTTGCTTTGTGCACAGTCATGTTGGAAGAGGAAGGGGCCCGCTCCAGTCTGTTCCCACAAGGTTGGGAACATGGAATTGTCCAAAATGTTTTAACATTCAAAGTAGGGATGTCCCGATCCAGGTTTTTGCACTTCCGATCCGATACCGATATTGTTTTTGCATTTCCGATCCGATACCGATACTGACCGATACTGGCCTATCTGAGCATGTATTAAAGTTTAAAGTTATTTAGCCTACTTAGTTGTCAGAATCATGTTGAAAAGGGTTTTAGTACTCTTGATAACAACTAGCCAGCTGAATTAGGGGAGTTTGATTAATACACAATGGTTGGTAACAAGAAACTGACCTGTTTATTCAAGGTTAACACAAAATAGACAAAATTATACATGACAAACAGAAATGGCATCATTGAACTAGGGCTGGGCGATATGGCCTTTTTTTAATATTGCGATATTTTAAGGCCATATTGCGATACACAATATATATCTCGATATTTTGCCTTAGCCTTGAATGAACACTTGATGCATATAATCACAGCAGTATGATGATTCTATGTGTTTTGATTGATTGATTGATTGAGACTTTTATTAGTAGGTTGCACAGTGAAGTACATATTCCGTACAATTGACCACTAAATGGTAACACCCCAATAAGTTTTTCAACTTGTTTAAGTCGGGGTCCACTTAAATTGATTCATGATACAGATATATACTATCAGATATATACTATCATCATAATACAGTCATCACACAAGATAATCACATTGAATTATTTACATTATTTATAATCCAGGGTGTGGAGGGGGGCGCCTGATGTAAGTGTCAAAAAGACAGCCAAAAGAGTTTGATATGAGAATAAATCTAAAGTTAAAATATAGGGTAGAAATGCACCCATTTGCAGGAAATGTACCGGTAGTCTTGATTTTCAAAATGTTCTTTCAAGGCTTGCATGTCTACATTAAAACATTCTTCTTCATACTGCATTAATATATGCTACTTTTAAACTTTCATGCAGAGAAGGAAATCACAACTAAAAAAATCACTAATTTTTTCATACGGTGTTGATGTGGAAATGTTTGCCATTTTGATGGTGTGGACGTGTGGCACCGAATGGAGATAAGCGTCTCGACAGACGTCACAATATTTGAACAATGATGACGAAAACTGTTGTCTCTGTCGTGTCCGTGTGTCGAAAATTGTTATGCGCTTATTTTTTTATTTGATTTTGTGCATGGCATAGATTTGCGTGCGCAGAGGAAGCTTGAGCAGGCGCGCACCTTAGCGGCTGCGCTAGCATCACAGCTAACGTTAGCCATGCCGCTACCTCGCTCTCTGCTGGGAGAGGACGTATACGTATGTGACGTATGACGTGACAGTATGTGACGTGTGTAAGAAGGTGCGCTCGCTGTCTGTGAGAGGGAGACACAGGAAAGAGTGAGAAGAGCCTGTCGTGTAATGCCAGCAGCTAAAAGCAACTGCGTTAGAATCCACAGACCTGTGGATGTGTTGAAGGTGTGCTGGAAAATGCGGAACGGAAATTACGGAGCAGCAGAAAAGTGGAATGTATTATTTAAATCGGTGCGTTGGAAAACACGGACCGGAGTTTTTTTTTTAAACTGGATCTGGATCGGCATTTTCCCATGCCTTGCCGATACGCAATTTTTGGCAAATATCGGCAGCCGATCCGATCCAAATATCGGATCGGGACATCCCTAATTCAAAGTTCCTTTCACTGGAGCTAAGGGGCCAAGCCCAACTCCTGAAAAACAACCCCACACCATGAATAGGGGTGGCATGGCATAGTGGGTAGAGCAACCGTGCCAGAAATCTGAGGGTTGCAGGTTCGCTCCCCGCCTCTTACCATCCAAAAATCGCTGCCGTTGTGTCCTTGGGCGGGACACTTCACCCTTTGCCCCCGGTGCCACTCACACCGGTGAATTGAATGACGAATGGTAGGTGGTGGTCGGAGGGGCCGTTGGCGCAAATTGCAGCCACGCTTCCGTCAGTCTACCCCAGGGCAGCTGTGGCTATGAAAGTAGCTTACCACCACCAGGTGTGAATGATTGATGGGTTCTACATGTAAAGCGACTTTGGGTTCTTAGAAAAGCGCTATATAAATCCCAGTTATTATTATTATTATTATTATGAATCCTCCTCGACCAAATTTCACTCAGCACAATGCAGTCCGAAATGTACTGTTCTGCTGGCAACCTCCGAACCCAGACTCGTCCATCAGATTGCCAGATGGAAAAGCGTGACTAATCAGTCCAGAGAACGCGTCTCCACTGCTCTAGCAACTATCCTTTCAAACAATGTGCTGGAATCACAAAAGAGAAGCACCTTCTACCAAATAGTGATTGGGCAGAGCCTGCCGATCTCAGGCACATGGCTACTTTTAATAGGATTAGCGTACCTATATGGGGCGTGGTCTGGGAGTGCCCAGCCACACAGACGCCTGGGATCAACACCAGGTTGATTGCGATGTAACGATGAAATGTGTTTGGATTTGGACATGCGCACTCCGGCTGTGAAACGTTCCTAGCACGACTCAAATCGGTTCGATTCTTGGGGGCAACGATTCAATTCAGAATCGATTCTCGATTCAAAACAATTCTCGATTCAAAATCCATACTTTTTAATAACATTGGGTTCCAGTTCTGTGATTAACTACACTCCTCCATAAAATAGATAGCTCTGATACATTTCTAGATTACTTAGAAGAAAACTGGTTTTGTTTAATAAAATTCTACCCAAACATTTACTAAAGTCAAATACAAATAAGGCAACAAGACAATTATCCCACACTTCTCTTTTCTAAAGTAAATCTGTAGAGAAAAAATGGGCATCTACTTCAACAATATGATTTGCCGAAGAGGCTGGACAGGACAGATTAAAAAAATAAAATTGCTTTTTTATTTATTTTTTTGAATGGATTAAGAATTGTTACAAAAAAGAATTGCGATTCAAAAATCAATTTTTTTACATTCCTAATGCACACATTTTAATGCAACTGAATGTATTCTTGCGTAAGAGTAAAACAACTTGCACTGAGCCTAGTCTATAAAATCCGCTACACCTCCCTGATACCGAAGTACATGTCAAACGACTTCCTTAAAGGGGAACATTATCACCAGACCTATGTAAGCGTCAATATATATCTTGATGTTGCAGAAAAAAGACCATATTTTTTTTAACCGATTTCCGAACTCTAAATGGGTGAATTTTGGCAAATTAAACGCCTTTCTAATATTCGCTCTCGGAGCGACATCGGGAAGCAATCCGTCATTTTCCCAAATACCGAGTCAAATCAGCTATGTTATTTTCCGTTTTTTCGACTGTTTTCCGTACCTTGGAGACATCATGCCTCGTCGGTGTGTTGTCGGAGGGTGTAACAACACCAACAGGGACGGATTCAAGTTGCACCAGTGGCCCAAAGATGCGAAAGTGGCAAGAAATTGGACGTTTGTTCCGCACACTTTACCGACGAAAGCTATGCTACGACAGAGATGGCAAGAATGTGTGGATATCCTGCGACACTCAAAGCAGATGCATTTCCAACGATAAAGTCAAAGAAATCTGCCGCCAGACCCCCATTGAATCTGCCGGAGTGTGTGAGCAATTCAGGGACAAAGGACCTCGGTAGCACGGCAAGCAATGGCGGCAGTTTGTTCCCGCAGACGAGCGAGCTAAACCCCTTGGATGTCTTGGCTCACACCGTCAAGAGAAGAATATCGACCCTAGCTTCCCTGGCCTGCTGACATGAGGGTATGTCTACAGAATATATTAATTGATGAAAATTGGGCTGTCTGCACTCTCAAAGTGCATGTTGTTGCCAAATGTATTTCATATGCTGTAAACCTAGTTCATAGTTGTTAGTTTCCTTTAATGCCAAACAAACACATACCAATCGTTGGTTAGAAGGCGTTCGCCGAATTCGTCCTCGCTTTCTCCCGTGTCGCTGGCTGTCGTGTCGTTTTCGTCGGTTTCGCTTGCATACGGTTCAAACCGATATGGCTCAATAGCTTCAGTTTCTTCTTCAATTTCGTTTTCGCTACCTGCCTCCACACTACAACCATCCGTTTCAATACATGCGTAATCTGTTGAATCGCTTAAGCCGCTGAAATCCGAGTCTGAATCCGAGCTAATGTCGCTATAGCTTGCTGTTCTATGCGCCATGTTTGTTTGAGTTGGCATCACTATGTGACGTCACAGGAAAATGGACAGGTGTATATAACAATGGTTAAAATCAGGCACTTTGAAGCTTTTTTTAGGGATATTGCGTGATGGGTAAAATTTTGAAAAAAACTTCGAAAAATAAAATAAGCCACTGGGAACTGATTTTTAATGGTTTTAACCCTTCTGAAATTGTGATAATGTTCCCCTTTAATGACCGCCATAACCACAACACCAGGGGGAGCTCCACTAACCACGTTAAACCCAGATTCCGATCTAACAAAGGTCTTAACTCATTCTCCTTCTATGCCACATCAATATGGAATGCACTCCCGACAGGTGTAAAAGAAAGGGCATCTCTATCCTCCTTCAAAACCGCACTAAAAGAACACCTCCAGGCAACTTCAACCCTTGACTAACACCCTCCCTTCCACATCCTGTGGAATGTAGATACTTATTCTTATGCTTTCTGATCTCTCTCTCTATGTCCACTACTTGCTGTACATATCCTACCAAGTCAGTCCTACACTGTTCCAATGTCCATTTCTCTGATGATGCAATTGTTGATGACTGAAGTGTTAATATCAACCAAACCTACCCTACCCTCCACATCCCACCCCCGGATTGTAAATAATGTAAATCATTCAATGTATACACTGATTAACTTGTGTGATGACTGTATTATGATGATAGTATATATCTGATAGTATATATCTGTATCATGAATCAATTAAGTGGACCCCGACTTAAACAAGTTCAAAAACTTATTGGGGTGTTACCATTTAGTGGTCAATTATACAGAATATGTACTGCACTGTGCAATCTACTAATAAAAGTTTCAATCAATCAAAAAAAAAAGCGTATGCCTTTTTCTGGATTTGAAAGTACGTCTATTTTTAGTAAGAAATCCACGCAGCTCTTAATACATTAGGCCCTGTCTGCCAGAGAATAAGAAGACGTAGCAAAAGGGATCATTATTGCCAACTTAACGACTTTGTTTGCTATATTTAGCAAGCTTTTTAGATTCTCTTTTTAAAAAATAAAACTGAAATGCAACTTGTTCTGGTCTTATTGGACACTTGCAACAAGCAGTGGCTCCGGCGTAAATGAAACTGCCCACTCATGCAGAAGTGAGAAATGCTTAGGGGTGGTGGGAAAAGTCTAAATTTGATCAAATATTTATTCACAAGTTGTCTGGCATGGCCAGTTTTATTCCGGCTGACTCCCCTTCGTTGCAATTACATACCTGCCAACTTTTGAAATCAGAAAAACCTAGTAGCCAGGGTCCAGGGGCCGCAGGCCCCGGTAGGTCCAGGACAAAGTCCTGGTGGGGGGTTCAGGGGGCTTCCGACGCAAAATGATTATTAGCATTCAGACAGGTTAAAATGTTGCTAAAACCATCACTTTTCTATCAGTCACAGTGACTTTTCAAAACAAAAATATTACAGCAAAAATCATATGGGTTGATTGACATGTTTATTCTGTAAGCTAACTTCAATAGTTTGAAATTATTTTGACAGTTAATGCCAGTTATCCTGTCAACCTTTCACAAGACTTCAATTTGTTAATTGAAAGTATAAACAGTATAAACACATTTTACAGTAAACAAATGGTAAAACAGTACTAAACAATTCCATTAAAAAAAAAATTGGTGTCATTATTAACTTTCTGTCCAAGCTTGTATAATCTACTGCCTTGTTCAATTGTAAAAAATATTCTGTGCCTAAAATTCACATTTCTATCACAATTATCATACTGTAAACATGGTAAGCTAACTTCATTAAAATTAATAGTCCTGTCAATAGCATGGAATTACAATTCAAATGTAGTTTTTTTGTAAGCCTTTCAAAAGAATTCAAAATATGAAAAATTAATGAAAATTAATTTAAGCCATCAGACACTTGAAAAGTGGCACATCACATCTCTAATGTAATCATTTTAACTTTTCAACAGAAATAGCACTGCAAAAATATTAAGGACATACTTCTGTATTTTGGTAGTTATGCTGTCAACATTTAACAAGATTTCGTCAATTTGGACTTGAAAGCATAAATAGTATAAACACTTTGAACAGTATAACAGTACTAAACAAGTCATTACCTTTTTGTGGCTAAAATCCAAATTTATTCTATCAGATTGATCATACTGCAAAAATGATATGGTAACTTTATGATAAGTTTACGGCATTAGACTTGTGTTTTTTTGTCCCAACGTGGTCTTTTACATCGCTAATTCCTCCGAGTCCGATCGAAAAATCTTGTCTGCACAAAGTGCAATTCGCGTACTTTTCACCCTTTTTGGAACGGATAATTATTCCCGGATAGGCTTTTGAATATTCTTCACGGAATGACTGCAGTTTTCTTTTCGGTTTAAGACTCGTTTGCGATTTTTCTCCGGCTGATTCCATGATGCTCGTTTGGAAACAATGGCAACTGGTGCCTCGTGCTCGGCAGCGGTGCTATAAATAGCCTCGCGCATGGCATTCGGAATGGCTCGATAGGAAGTTATGGGAAGCAGTGTCGATTATCATTGTTGTTACGCGATTTCGTGAATAAAACTTAAAAAAAAAAAAAATGTTTTAATTAATGAAAAACCGTATTTTTTATCACTGCAACCGTAACCCGGAATAGGTTGATGAAAACCGTACTAATTACGGGAAAACCGGAGTAGTTGGCAGGTATGCAATTACAGTTGTGGTTTTCCACATTTAAGATAATGAACCAAGCTAATATGCTCATTATCCTCAGCATATACTGCAGCTATGTAGACCTCACTAACATGGAAGGAATGTGTAGGGCTTACCTGGATCTCATACAAATGAGCAATGTGGAACTGAACTGTGAGGGGAACAAGCAGAAAAATATGAATTAGCATTTCCTGGTTGAGGAAGCACACAGACAGAAAATCAATAATACTGTATTGCATGTTCTTCCTGTAGACCTCAGAGGGTACAGATTGCACCCAGCATGGATCACAGATGGGAAAAGGATAGAGAGACAGTAGGGTGCGCATGTAATGTGTAATGTGCATGTGAGATCTTGCAGTGCTCCCTTCTGCCGTCTCCTAGGCAACCCCGTTTTTTTGGGGGCAGATAGCGAGAGACAGGCAGGGGGAACTGCAGCACAGAGAGGAGTAACGGCCCTATTTCCTCCAGACATGCAATGTGGACTTAAAAGGCTGGTGCAGAGCTGTTGTGGTGGCGCGTTTAATTATAGAATAATAGTCGTGAGCGGCCAGCGACTTACTCTCAGCCTTGGACAAAGTGCAGAGGTTTGAGTCGATCAACGCCAGCTGAAAATGCTGCAGAAAGAAAAGGAAGACAGAAAAAGATCAGAAACTGTTTTCATAAATAATCACAACATTGTTAATTAACACTGATTAACCTGAAGTTATTATTCAAGTTTTGCATTTTTATACGATTATTAGCACCTTTCTGATGGGGGTACCAACCACAATTATGTAGTAGTCCACCAATCAAAAATTTTCTCATTTTGGCATGTTAAAATGTAATCATATTACCGTATTTTTCGGACTATAAGTCGCAGTTTTTTTCATAGTTTGGCCGGGTGTGCGACTTATACTCAGGAGCGACTTATGTGTGGAATCATTAAAACATTACCGTAAAATATCAAATATTATTTATCTCATTCACGTAAGAGACCAGGGGTCGGCAACCCGCGGCTCCGGAGCCGCATGCGGCTCTTTGATCAGTCTGATGCGGCTCAGCAACTTACTTGCTGAACCCCCCAATTTTCCCGTGAGACTTCCGGATTTCAGTGCCTCTCGCAGAAAACTCCCGGGATTAATATTCACCGATTTTCACCCTTATGGCTATAATAAGGGCGTGCCATGATGGTACAACATTTGGCGCCCTCTACAATCTGTATTAACAGCGTGCCAGCCCAACATTTGTTATACAATATACATTTTCTGCTTGCACACGTACGTGACAGCAAGGCATACTTGGTCAACAGCCACACAGGTTACACTGACGGTGGTCATATAAAACAACTTTAACACTCTTACTAATAATGCGCCACACTTTGAACCAAAACCAAACAAGAATGACAAACACATTTCGGGAGAACATCTGCACCTTAACACAACATAAACATAACAGAACAAACACCCAGAATCCCATGCAACCCTGACTCTTCCGGGCTACATTATACACCCCTGCTACCACCAAACCCCGCCCCCACCCCAACCCTGCTCCCTCACACATCAACCCCCCCCTCCCCCCCCCCCCCTCTCTCTGTGCGTAGGTTGAGGGGGGCGGGGTTTGGTGGTGGTGGTGGGGGGGGAGATAATGTATCCCGGAAGAGTTAGGGCTGCATGGGATTCTGGGTATTTGCCCTGTTGTGTTTATGTTGTGTTACGGTGCAGATGTTCTCCCGAAATTTGTTTGTCATTCTTGTTTGGTGTGGGTTCACAGTGCGGCGCATTATTAGTAAGACCTGTGTGGTTGTTGACCAAGTATGCCTTGCTGTCACCTACGTGAGCAAGCGGAAGCCCCATACAACGTGTGGCTGATCAGGCACGCTGGCTGTAGTGGGTGCTATATGCTGTACCATCACGGCACGCATGACGCTGACAAGCGCCATTCATTTAAAACCCACATAAAGGTGTGGGCAGCATGTCTGAGACCCCTAGTTTATACATAGCACAAAGCAAAAAAAAAAAAAAATTGTATGCAGTGTTATTTCATTTAAAATTTCAAAAAATATTTGCGGCTCCCATTGTTTTCTATAATTTGTGAAACTGGTCAAAATGGCTCTTTGACTGGTAAAGGTTGCCGACCCCTGGACTAGACGTATAAGATTTCATGGGATTTAGCGATTAGGAGTGACAGATTGTTTGGTAAACGTATAGCATGTTCTATATGTTATAGTTATTTGAATGACTCTTACCATAATATGTTACGTTAACATACCAGTTGGTTATTTATGCCTCATATAACGTACACTTATTCAGCCTCTTGTTCACTATTCTTTATTTATTTTAAATTGCCTTTCAAATGTCTATTCTTGCTGTTGGCTTTTATCAAATACATTTCCCCAAAAATGCGACTTATATGTTTTTTCCCTTCTTTATTATGCATTTTCGGCCGGTGCGACTTATACTCCAGTGCGACTTATAGTCCGAAAAATACGGTACATTTTGGCAGCCTTTTGTTAGGGTACCAGACACATCGGGATGGAACAAGCCATACTTCAGTCTATTAACTGGCTAATAAACCGTCAAGTTCCCATCCATCCATCCATCTTCTTCCGCTTATCCGAGGTCGGGTCGCGGGGGCAGCAGCCTAAGCAGGGAAGCCCAGACTTCCCTCTCCCCAGCCACTTCGTCCAGCTCTTCCTGTGGGACCCCGAGGCGTTCCCAGGCCAGCCGGGAGACATAGTCTTCCCAATGTGTCCTGGGTCTTCCCCGCGGCCTCCTACCGGTCGGATGTGCCCTAAACACCTCCCTAGGGAGGCGTTCGGGTGGCATCCTGACCAGATGCCCGAACCACCTCATCTGGCTCCTCTCGATGTGGAGGAGCAGCGGCTTTACTTTGAGCTTTACTTCTCACCCTATCTCTAAGGGAGAGCCCCGCCACCCGGCGGAGGAAACTCATTTCGGCCGCTTGTACCCGTGATCTTGTCCTTTCGGTCATAACCCAAAGCTCATGACCATAGGTGAGGATGGGAACGTAGATCGACCGGTAAATTGAGAGCTTTGCCTTCCGGCTCAGCTCCTTCTTCACCACAACGGATCGATAGGGCGTCCGCATTACTGAAGACGCCGCACCGATCCGCCTGTCGATCTCACCATCCACTCTTCCCTCACTCGTGAACAAGACTCCGAGGTACTTGAACTCCTCCACTTGGGGCAAGATCTCCTCCGCAACCCGGAGATGGCACTCCACCCTTTTCCGGGCGAGAACCATGGACTCGGACTTGGAGGTGCTGATTCAAGTTCCCATTTTTTTTTAAATTGGAAAAGTACCAAAACAACATTTCCCAAACTTCTGTGCTCTTAAAGTGGACAAATTATACTTAAAATGATCGTAAAACTGGGATTGCTTACCGCACATCGAAAAACTCACGGTGAAACCTCACTTCTGGCTGAAGCAGCTACTGCGCTAATGGCTTACTAGCTTAAATGCCAACATAACATAAATTCAAAACACAACGTAATTTCCCATTAGAATCAGAATCAGAATCAGAATCAGCTTTATTGTCATTACGCAAGGTAACGAGATTGAGGCCATTCCATACAGTGCGATGTGTGCATGCTAGAAAAACAATGTGCAAATATATAGAAATATAAAAAAATGTAGAAGTGCAATGAATATGGTGTGAAGTGAATATATACATGAAAAAACAAAACAAAAACAGGGTGGTTGGTGGAATGGGTTATTGCACCGAGGAGAAGGCAGTTATGAGGGACAGTGGGGCAGTCCGTTCAGGATGGTTATGGCCCTGGGGAAGAAGCTGTTCTTTAGCCTGTTTGTTTTGGTTTTAATCCACCTGTAGCGCTTCCCAGAGGGCAGCAGGTGGAACAGGTGTCATACGCCAATCTGAACGTATACAAACACATTGTTGTCTGAGCAACTAATCTATTCAATTGTGCACATTGGACACTCAAATAGCAATAAAATAGAAGCCAGAATATTTAATGTTTTGTCTTCCAAGGAAAACAAATATATTGAGTGTCTATATATTTCACAAACAAACAAATATAAAAGTGCTTAAAAAGATTTGCGTGTGTGTGTACTTTCTGAGCACATTCAACAATATCGTGATAATAATGATAACCATGATAATTCTGGTCACAACAACCGTGATGTGAAATTTTCATTTCAACAGCAATCTACTGATTGTTACCAGACAGTGGTCGCCTTTCTATGTTTGAATATTTTGGAAAGTACTTCAGTACTGTACCTATAGCAGTGGTTCTTAACCTTGTTGGAGGTACCGAACCCCACCAGCTTCATATGCGTATTCACCGAACCCTTCTTTAGTGAAAAATAAAATGTTTTTTTTTTTCAAATTCAAGACAAAGTTATATGTTTTTTTACTGGTGCATGAGCATCACCTTGTTCAAAGAACAAAACCAACACAGTGCATGAACTCACAACAAATTACACACCTGCAAATCAGATGGATAATTAGAGGGAACATTGTTTGGGGGTATCCATAATACGCCGATAGGGAGAAGATTTTACTTTCACAATTTGTTGGGTGTGTTTTGATCTCCGTGGCAGAGGCTCCGCCGAACCCCTGAGGCCGACTCACCGAACCCCTAGGGTTCGATCAAACTAGGGATGTCCCGATCCAATATTTGGATCGGATCGGCCGCGGATATTTGCCAAAAAATGCGTATCGGCAAGGCATGGGAAAATGCCGATCCAGATCCAGTTTTTAAAAAAAACTCCGGTCCGTGTTTTCCAACGCACCTATCTAAATAATACATTCCACTTTTCTGCTGCTCCCTTTTTCCGTTCCGCATTTTCCAGCACACCTTCAACACATCCACAGGTCTGTGGATTTCGACACACGGACACGACAGAGAAAACAGTTTTCGTCATCATTGTTCAAATATTGTAACGTCTTTCGAGACGCTTATCTCCATTCGGTGCCACACGTCCACACCATCAAAATGCCGAGGCAAACATTTCCAGATCAACACCGTATGAAAAAATTAGTGATTTTTTTAGTTGTGATTTCCTTCTCTGCATGAAAGTTTAAAAGTAGCATATATTAATGCAGTATGAAGAAGAATGTTTTAATGTAGACATGCAAGCCTTGACAGAAAATGTTGAAAATCAAGACTACATTTCCTGCAAATGGGTGCATTTCTACCCTATATTTTAACTTTAGATTTATTCTCATATCAAACTCTTTTGGCTGTCTTTTTGACACTTACATCCGGCGCCCCCCTCCACACCCTGGATTATAAATAATGTAAATAATTCAATGTGATTATCTTGTGTGATGACTGTATTATTATGATAGTATATATCTGATAGTATATATCTGTATCATGAATCAATTTAAGTGGACCCCGACTTAAACAAGTTGAAAAACGTATTGGTGTGTTACCATTTAGTGGTCAATTGTACGGAATATGTACTTCTCTGTGCAACCTACTAATAAAAGTCTCAATCAATCAATCAAAACACATAGAATCATCATACTGCTGTGATTATGTGCATCAAGTGTTCATTCAAGGCTAAGGCAAAATATCGAGATATATATTGTGTATCGCAATATGGCCTTAAAATATCGCAATATTAAAAAAAGGCCATATCGCCCAGCCCTAGTTTCAATGATGCCATTTCTGTTTGTCATGTATAATTGTGTCTATTTTGTGTTTATCCTTGAATAAACAGGTCAGTTTCTTGTTACCAACCATTGTGTATTATTCAAACTCCCCTAATTCAGCTGGCTAGTTGTTATCAAGAGTACTAAAACGCTTTTCAACATGATTCTGACAACTAAGTAGGCTAAATAACTTTAAACTTTAACACATGCTCGGATAGGTCATTATCGGTCAGTATCGGTATCGGTCAGTATCGGTATCGGATCGGAAGTGCAAAAACAATATCGGTATCGGATCGGAAGAGCAAAAACCTGGATCGGGACATCCCTAATCTGTACTGTAAAGTTCTATATTGAATAACAATAAAAAGGAAGTCTAAGTCTAAGTCTTAATCATACCAATTTTTGGTAATAATGCGCCACACTTTGAACCAAAACCAAACAAGAATGACAAACACATTTCGGGAGAACATCTGCACCTTAACACAACATAAACACAACAGAACAAACACACAGAATCCCATGCAGACCTAACTCTTCCGGGCTACATTATACACCCCTGCTACCACCAAACCCCGCCCCCACCCCAACCCTGCTCCCTCACATATCAACCCCCCGCCCCCCTCTGTGCGTCGGTTGAGGTGGGCGGGGTTTGGTAGCGGGGGGTGTATAATGTATCCCGGAAGAGTTAGGGCTGCATGGGATTCTGGGTATTTGTCCTGTTGTGTTTATGTTGTGTTACGGTGCAGATGTTCTCCCGAAATGTGTTTGTCATTCTTGTTTGGTGTGGGTTCACAGTGTGGTGCATTATTAGTAAGAGTGTTAAAGTTTTTTTTTTTAATACCGCCACCGTCAGTGTGAGCTGTGTGGTTGATGACCAAGTATGCCATGCTGTTGCCTACGTGAGCAAAGCGAAAGCCCCATACAACGTGTGGCTGACCATCACGGCACGCATGTCGCTGACAAGCGCCATTAAATAAAAACCCGCGTGCCGCACCAGCTTTCAAATTCCACGTAAAGATGTGGGCAGCGTATCTGAGACCCCTGATTATACATAGCACAAAGCAACAAAAAAAAACTTCATATGCAGTGTTATTTCATTTAAAATTTCAAAAAAAAATTTGCGGCTCCCATTGTTTTCTACAATTTGTGAAACTGGTCAAAATGGCTCTTTGACTGGTAAAGGTTGCCGACCCCTGGTCTAGTCTCTTACGTGAATGAGATAAATAATATTATTTTACGCTAATGTCTTAATAATTTCACACATATGTCGCTCCTGAGTATAAGTCGCACCCCCCGGCCAAACTATGAAAAAAACTGCGACTTATAGTCCGAAAAATACGGTACCTAAAGGCCAAGCGCTACATCGGTCACCTCTGACCTCCCAAAATGGGCAAAAAATTCAGAGAAGACTAGAAGCAGCAAAGTTGGACTCCTTGTAAGCGTGGCTGCCAGGTGTCCCAATATTAATCCACAGCATACACTTGCTACTCCACTCACAAGTGGACATCATGTCTGCAATGTGCTGTCCATAGTCATGCCGTGCACAAATGTGCTGCCGCCGGGGTGTCTAATAGCTCCTTATAGATGGCTCCAAGGTGACGGCGGAGTCATGCAAGCATGCATTTAAAGAGACAATGTAAGTGTTGTATCTGGGTCATTTGTCGACCCGTGAGAACAGATTGTACTAGTTCCATGTCAGCAAGACTCGGTCCACATAGAAAAGCATGAAAGTAAGTGAAACGCTGAATCCATGATGCAAAAGGTGGCGGCGGCCACGCTTGAAGATCAATGCCGGATGGACGCCGGGAAGGCCGCCCGGCGCCTCACACGTGCGGGACGCCGGCTTTGAACAAACCGAAAATAATCAGACAGAGCGTTACCTATACGACGGGGCGGCTTGTCTGCAGCCTTCTTCCTGGCAGCCCTCATGCATCTTCCTGCGAATGCTCCACACCTTCCTCGCTCCTTCACACTTACGGCAGATAATGCGGCACTGACTGTTAGCTTGACATTCCACCTCCCTTCTCATATCTTTGCCTCTCGCTCTACACCACGTTTCTCTCTCACTGCTGTCTTATTTCCCTTTGCCCCCCCCCCCTTCCTCTCTCCCTCTAGTGTCAGTGATTACTATTCAGCAGACGGCTGCAGTGGCGAGTGCAGAGAGTGAGAGAAAAGAGATGACACCCAATACCTCAAAAGCGGCAACATTACCACCACCATCGCACCCTCGCCTTGGTTCTCGGCTCTCAGCTACGGTCAAGCGGACAACTCATGCATCCATTGAGACCATGTTCACACACACCGAACGCTATGGTGTCATTTGTTTCAAACACAGTTAGGGGATTGGTATTGTTTACTTTTTAACCGATACTAGTACCAGTCAATACTTAAAAAAATGGTGCCGGTGCTTAATCAGTACGGGTGTGAATGTTTGGGCACCTAACGATTCGATCAAATTCAGATTCCTGGGGTCATAATTTGTTTTTAGAATCGATTCTCGATTCAACACGATTCTCGGTTCAAACAAATTCTCACAATGTATTATTTGTAGGGGTGTAATGGTACGTGTATTTGTATTGAACCGTTTCGGTACGGGGGGTTCGGTTCGGTTTGGAGTAGGGATGTCCCGATCCGATATTTGGATCAGATCGGCCGCCGATATTTGCAAAAAAAATGCATATCGGCAAGGCATGGGAAAATGCCGATCCAGATCCAGTTTTAAAAAAACTCCGGTCCGTGTTTTCCAACGCACCGATTTAAATAATACATTCCACTTTTCTGCTGCTCCCTAATTTCCGTTCCGCATTTTCCAGCACACCTTCAACACATCCATCACGCAGTTGCTTTAAGCTGCTGGCATTACACGACAGGCTCTTCTCACTCTTTCCTGTGTCTCCCTCTCACAGACAGCAAGCGCACCTTCTTACACACGTCACATACTGTCACGTCATACGTCACATACGTATACGCCCTCCCCAAGCGGAGAGGTAGCGGCATGGCTAGCTTTAGCTGTGATGCTAGCGCAGCCGCTAAGGTGAGCGCCTGCTCAAGCGTCCTCTGCGCACGGCAAATCTATGCCACGCACAAAATCAAATAAAAAAATAAGCGCATAACAATTTTCGACACACGGACACGACAGAGAAAACAGTTTTCGTCATCATTGTTCAAATATTGCAACGTCTGTCGAGACGCTTATCTCCGTTCGGTGCCACACGCCCACACCATCAAAATGCAGAGGCAAACATTTCCAGATCAACACCGTATGAAAAAAATACAGATTTTTTTTAGTTGTGATTTCCCTCTCTGCATGAAAGTTTAAAAGTAGCATATATTAATGCAGTATGAAGAAGAATGTTTTCATGTAGACACATAGAATCGTCATACTGCTGTGTTTATATGCATCAAGTGTTCATTCAAGGCTAAGGCAAAATATCGAGATATATATCGTGTATCGCAATATGGCCTTAAAATATCGCAATATTTAAAAAAAGGTCATATCGCCCAGCCCTAGTTCAATGATGCCATTTCTGTTTGTCATGTATAATTTTGTCTATTTTGTGTTTATCC
The DNA here is from genome assembly GCF_033978685.3 of Nerophis lumbriciformis. Lineage (NCBI taxonomy): Eukaryota > Metazoa > Chordata > Actinopteri > Syngnathiformes > Syngnathidae > Nerophis > Nerophis lumbriciformis. Next base: position 40,721,397 of record NC_084560.2, read on the forward strand.
TTGAATAAACAGGTCAGTTTCTTGTTACCAACCATTGTGTATTATTCAAACTCCCCTAATTCAGCTGGCTAGTTGTGATCAAGAGTACTAAAACCCTTTTCAACATGATTCTGACAACTAAGTAGGCTAAATAACTTTAAACTTTAATACATGCTCGGATAGGCCAGTATCGGTCAGTATCGGTATCGGTCAGTATCGGTATCGGATCGGAAGTGCAAAAACCTGGATCGGGACATCCCTAGTTTGGAGGTGTACCGAACAAGTTTCCACACGAACATATTAAGCTAAGCTAAAGTCTTAACAAGCTGCTCCGCTTCCTTCTGCCTGTCTGTCAGTACACAGCACCCAGCTTTGTCCCACCCACACAACCATCTGATTGGTTACATACAGCGCGGTAACAGCCAATCAGCAGTGCGTATTCAGAGCGGTAACAGCCAATCAGCAGTGTGTATTCAGAGCGCATGTAGTCAGTGGGATGAATGGTCTCTCCTATTGCTGTTGTACTATTTTTTTCAGCTATAGTTACATTAATCATTAGTAATGCAGCAGCCTAGTTTTGAATGGCAGGGTCCCTGCTATCACATGTTGATAAAAATATAACATTTACATAATAAAAATTAACTACAGGCTTCCCAAATGCTGTAATAAATTAAGCATGACGAGTTGACTTGAAACTGTTTAATTTTGCACTTTTTATATGAAGAAAAGTTTTGTCATTTTATTTAATCTGAGCAACAACCTGAGGCAGTTTAATGTGGATTAACGTGAGCAGAATTATTATAGTGTTCCCAATGTTAAAAGGATAAAGCCATTGTTTACAAATTTGGTAAGTAAATAACCAAAACATTTATATTTGTTGTTTTCTTACTGTACCGAAAATGAACCAAACCGTGACCTCTAAACCGAGGTACGTGCCGAACCGAAATTTTTGTGTACCGTTACCATACTTGCCAACCCTCCCGGATTTTCCGGGAGACTCCCGAAATTCAGCGCCTCTCCCGAAAACCTCCCGGGACAAATTTTCTCCCGAAAATCTCCCGAAATTCAGGCGCTAACCCACAATATAACCATACCTGCCCAATCACGTTATAACTGTAGAATGATCGAGGGCGAGTTCTTGGTTTCTTATGTGGGTTTATTGTTAGGCAGTTTCATTAACGTCCTCCCAGCGCGGCAACAACACACAACAACAGCAGTCACGTTTTTGTATACCGTAAAGCAGTTCGTCTGCCGTAAACAGCAATGTTGTGACACTCTTAAACAGGACAATACTGCCATCTAGTGTTATGTGTGTGTATATGTGTAAATAAATGAACACTGAAATTCAAGTATTTATTTATATATATATATATATATATATATATATATATAATACAATTAATATATATATATATATATATATATATATATATATATATATATACATATAATAAAATAAATAAATATAAATATATATATATATATATATATATATATATATATATATATATATGAAATACTTGACTTGGTGAATTCTAGCTGTAAATATACTCCTCCCCTTTTAGCCACGCCCCCTACCACGCCCCCTTCTACACCGACCACGCCCACCCCCCACCCCCCACCTCCCGAAATCGGAGGTCTCAAGGTTGGCAAGTATGACCGTTATACCCCTAGTTCATACTTACCAACCTTGAGACTTCCGATTTCGGGAGGTGGGGGGGTGGGGGTGGAGGCGTGGTCGGGCGTGGCTAAGAGGGGAGGAGTATATTTACAGCTAGAATTCACCAAGTCAAGTATTTCATTTATATATATATACACAGTATATATATATATATATATATATATATATATATACACATATATATACACTGTATATATATATATATATATATATATATATATATATATATATATATATATATATATATATATGTATATAGTAAAATACATATATATATATATATATATATATATATATATATATGATAATATATATATAGCTACAATTCACTGAAAGTGAAGTATTTTCTTATATATATATAATTATATATATATATATATATATATATATATCAAGAGGGACAGAGACAGCGCACAGTGCATGTGGATCACATGTTACCATGGCGAGAAAACATGGAGAGACTGGAATGTAATAGAGTGATCTATGTTTGTCTGTTGCCATCTCCTGGTGAATGTTGGCTATAGCGTACTGGGGTTACTTTTTGGTTGGCCAACGATTTACGTGGTGTTGCGCACCTGACGTCAAGTGTGTAGTCTGTTCTGAAATCTACAGTAAAGAGATGTACTTCATCCCCTTGCCTGTTTATTGCCTCCAACTCAATATATTACAACAACATTGCTCCATGCAGACCCTCGCTGGAGGGGGCGTGGCCTCCAGGTCCGCCTGAATTTCGGGAGATTTTCGGGAGAAAATGTGTCCCGGGAGGTTTTCGGGAGAGGCGCTGAATTTCGGGAGTCTCCCGGAAAATCCGGGAGGGTTGGCAAGTATGCCCTAGTTATCAGAGCTAATTATCTTTGCCAGTAAGTTGCATAGTCACTGGAGTTAGTTAGTTAGTTACTTAGTTAGCAACATAGCTCAAAAAGTTATGGGCCGGTTTTGATGAAACTTTCTGGAAATGTCCAATTCTTTACTATTGGGGGATAGGTCCTCCTCTCCTTTCTACAATCATTGGCTAAATTAGCGAACGAGGAAAGTCAGTAGGCGTGTGTATGTGTAGTGAGTTCATCATGCAACGTTTACAACAACACAATCCAATGTGGGTTCTAAAAGTTTCCATCATCTTCGTCAACTCCATGCCTTTTGAGTTGGCTCTAGCAGTATATACGTCCTCAAAATAAATCTGCATTCCCTGTGTTCGTGTTCTCTATATTCCAAAGTGTGCACAGTGGGAATGTGTGTGTGTTTGATGTGAAAGTGTGCAATGCTGGCTTTGTGCCAGTACTCAAGAGAGCGGACGTGCAGCACATGCCGCACGCTTCGCTCGATAAATGGCAGCCAAAGCTTTCAGACACCTTCCACTCTTACGCACCATTTCCCCCCGCGTCACTCTTAAGGACCCGCGCGGACACCTTTTCCACAGATAATGCAATATTGATTTCATGGCATAACCCTGCAACATCAATATGGCAGCTAACAAATGCCAGAAATGTGTTCGGTCGTACGATTGGATGTTAGTTGGCATTGGCTCCTTGTCAAATCACACCTGATGTGCAGATTAGATCGCAGGTATTCCGGCAAAAAGCACACAAATTGACAGTGAAAAGTCAAATTTACAATATATATATATATACAAAAAAAGTGATTTTTAATCATTTTTATTGTATATTTTCAAGGGACAAAAGTATATATATTTTATGTACAGTAGAGTAGCCAGTAGGGATGTCCCGATCCGATATTTGGATCGGATCGGCTGCCGATATTTGCCAAAAATTGCGTATCGGCAAGGCATGGAAAAATGCCGATCAGATCCAGTTTAAAAAAAAACTCCGGTCCGTGTTTTCCAACGCACCGATTTAAATAATACATTCCACTTTTCTGCCGCTCCGTAATTTCCGTTCCGCATTTTCCAGCACACCTTCAACACATCCACAATTCTCACGCAGTTGCTTTTAGCTGCTGGCATTACACGACAGGCTCTTCTCACTCTTTCCTGTGTCCCTCTCACAGACAGCAAGTGCACCTTCTTACACACGTCACATACTGTCACGTCATACGTCACATACGTCCTCCCCCGAGCAGAGAGGTAGCAGCGTGGCTAACGTTAGCTGTGATGCTAGCGCAGCCGTGCGAGCAACGCTCCCTCTAAGGTGCTCGCCTGTGCAATTGCGCACTGTTTAAGCGTCCTCTGCGCATAGCAAATCTATGCCACGCACAAAATCAAATAAAAAAATAAGCGCATAACAATTTTCGACACACGGACACGACAGAGAAAACAGTTTTCGTCATCATTGTTCAAATATTGTGACGTCTGTCGAGACGCTTATCTCCATTCGGTGCCACACGCTCACACCATCAAAATGCTGAGGCAAAAATGTCCACATCAACACCGTATGAAAAAATAAGTGATTTTTTTAAGTTGTGATTTCCTTCTCTGCATGAAAGTTTAAAAGTAGCATATATTAATGCAGTATGAAGAAGAATGTTTTAATGTAGACATGCAAGCCTTGAAAGAAAATGTTGAAAATAAAGACTACATTTCCTGCAAATGGGTGCATTTCTACCCTATATTTTAACTTTAGATTTATTCTCATATCAAACTCTTTTGGCTGTCTTTTTGACACTTACATCCGGCGTCAAGACACCAATTGTCTCCTTAGTGTTAATATTCAGTGTGAGAAATAGGGGTCTCTCGATACAAGACTGATAGTGAAGCCTTGAGTGTAAATTAGCATCATAATTAAATTATCCCCTCAAATCCCCTCAAAATGGATTAACTCGCTGGAATAAAAAAGACAATATAAACGTGGACGCCTGTGAAAAAGTGCAATATATTTATCTGTACAGTAATCTATTTATTTATTTATGTATATTTATATATATTTATTAATTTTATATATATATATATATATATATTATTTATATATATTTATTTATTTATATATGCACCTTATTGCTTTTTTATCCTGCACTACTATGAGCTTATGTAACGAAATTTCGTTATTATCTGTGCTGTAAAGTTCAAATTTGAATGACAATAAAAAGGAAGTCTAAGTCTAAGTCTATACTGATAATGCGCTAACAAAATATGAATATAAATTGGCTGGGGTCTTTTGGTGGTGTTCTTAGCTTGACGAGTAAAGAAAGGACTTGAGGCTGTAAAAAAACAAAACAACAACAACAAAAGCAAATGAGATATGCTGTGGGTGAATGGATTTTTCTTGCTAGTTTTAGATTCTTAGTTTAGCCGCTGTTTCAACTGGCCATCTTGACATTGTTTAGTTTAGGACGCGTTTTGGGGATGAATGGGGGTTCCCGGACAATTTTTTCCCAAACAAATAGTCCTTCTCCTCACAATGACAACATTTCAATCACATTCATGTCAATTTCCTTGATATTTTTTGCGTTTATCAGCGGATTCCGTTTTATTGGCCAATTGTGTGACTCTGTCCGTGGTTACTTCAATGCGGAAATCATATGCCTTACTTTTTTTGTTGAGTTTAGTGATCATTAATTAGCGCTAGGGCTGGGCGATATATCGAGTTTGTAAGATATATCGATTTATTTTTAAACAAGATATGAATTAAGAAAATATCGTAATATCGATATAATTTATTTCACGTTGAAATAGGGCTGGGCGATATGGCCTTTTTTGAATATCTCGATATTTTTAGGCCATGTCACGATACACGATATATATCTGGATATTTTGCCTCAGCCTTGAATGAACACTTGATGCATATAATCACAGCAGTATGATGATTCTATGTGTTTACATTAAAACATTATTCTTCATACTGCATTAATATATGCTACTTTTAAACTTTCATGCAGAGGGGGAAATCACAACTAAGTCAATTTAGCAAAAGTGTATTTATTAAACAGTATTCAAGCAGTGGTACAAACATTCATGTCATTTCCAAAACAGAAAGTGCAAGATTGTCAGAGACATTTTAAAACAAGCTATTAGTGCACTTTTGTGAATGATGTCACCAAGATGACATATCAAAACAACACTAAATTAAAGTGCACTTTTTGTACAGAACGCCACTACAATAGTTTAAAACAAATAAAGTGCACTTTTGTGTTTCAATAAGTGTCAAATAAAAATGAGCTGCATAATAGGAAATCAAATAGTGTATGTCCTTCGCTATGTGGTAGGTTCCTGCGGACGTTATCTCCTTCTGTTGTTGACTTTTTTTTTTTCATACGGTGTTGATCTGGAAATGGTTGCTTCGGCATTTTGTTGGTTCGGCACCGAACGGAGATGTTGACATGCGGAGTTTCAAGCACTCTTCATTCTCTAGCGGGTGACTTTTCAAATGATGCTACATATTAGCAGTGCTGCTAATTTTTGTAGCAAAGCTTTTGCTGCATAAATGTTGAACATATTCCGGCTTGAAGCCAAACCACCGCCGGACGATGGATCCCGTGCTGTTTTTCTTGGGAATTAATACATACTGGTGTGATTATATACATCAAGTGTTATTTCAAGGCTAAGGCAAAATATCGAGATATATATCGTGTATCGTTGCATGGCCTAAAAATATTGAGATATTAATAAAAGGCCATATCGCCCAGCCCTATTTCACGGTAAACACTGGTTTTAGCAGTACTGTACAGTAGTACAGGAGACAATCAAGCACTCTGGTGGCCAAAGCTTGACATCGCTGTATTTAAAATAATGTGTGTATTATATGTGGTTGTACTGCATGTCTACTTGATAAATGATGACGAGGTTTTGTTGCCATAGAGCTAATAGTACAGTGTTTCCAACAGGACAGGCGTCTATTTGTGGTGGTGTGGTCGGGGGGTGGCGGCGGCAGCGGCGATGACCAAGAAGAACGCGGAGTTGGAATATAATTACAACATTTTATGTACATATTTATATACAGATTTGAACAATTAATGATTCACTGAAATATATTTATTAATTGTGGTTCTTACAAAAAATATATCTTATAAAATATAAAAGCTAAAATGTCTCTTAAAGCTCTGCCCCTTTAATTAGTGAATACTAAATAATTTAACTTTAGCCTGCTACTACAACCATATTATTTACCAGCAACATGAAGTGAAACAGAGGCAGAGGTGTCCTGCCACAGTCAGTCAACCTCCTCCTCCTCCTCCTGCTGCTGCTGAACAGGTTGCACCTGTGGTCCGGATTGTAGGCCTACCTCCTCTCCAAGTCGAGCCCTTTTCGGCCGTTGAAAATATTTTTCTATACTCATCTGTGTGAAGGAGTGAACATCCAACATTAGAATTTATTATTAACGAGCAGAAGCGCTCTATGTACAGTGCCGTCTAACCTTAAGCGGCAGCAGCTCAACACATGCAGGGTTCAACGTTAAGGTTTTTTTCTACTTGCCCGACTTCTCAAATCTACTTGCCCCAATATTTTTACTTGTCCTGCCTAGGTTTTTTTCTGGCTGTGTAGTGCTCATGGCTTATATCTTACTAAAATTCTTCCCGTTGACTATTTACAACACTACACAGTATTTATTATTATTATTATTATTATCTATAATTACATTTAAATGGCATTGCATACATGTAAAATGAAATGCTATTTCACATTATTTGACCAGTAGCAGTTACACCCATCTGAACAGGTCAGCCACCTGTTTAAAGCCCGATCACAGTTGAAATCTTGAAATGAAGGGCCTTTAATGGCCAAAACATTAACCTGGACAACATTTTAACAGCTGGTTGGCTCAGATTTGATTCTTTTCATTGCATTCACATGCTGCAGTGGACAGTGGACAATTTAGCTTCAGTCCACGTGTGTTTATTGACAACAGGGTTATAACCTGGACACGTTCGCTCGTCGGTATGAAAACACGTGACTGTTACTACGTGCGTCTGCCCCGGCCCCCGAGTCAAACAGCGGCGGTGTTAATGAAGCAGCGTCAGGCTGCTCACCGTCAGTGAAATGCTCGGTGAAATCGCGGATTAACGTTAAATATATGACGAGCCGCGAGCGATGCAGCTATAACCTATCTACCTATATTACCCTCGTATTTTGATCCCGTCCGTCCGTCCGTCCGTCCCTCTTCTTCTTCTTCTGGCCCACCAGGTGAATTAAGTGCTATTGGCGGAGTTACAATGCATAGTAGGCTACCGCCACCTACTGCACCGGAGTTGTAAATACAAGCAACATTCACAGACAGTCCCATTGCTTTTATGAGCGGTCGAGCGAGTCAAAAGCCGAAAAATCCATTTGTGGCGGACGTAATTCTTTCGTGGCGGGCCGCCACAAATAAATGAATGTGTGGGAAACACTGTAGTAGTAACTATTGTACATCACAATCACAGCATTGTTGTTCACAGTTGTTGCATGTGCCTTCTTTCTGTCGAGGCGGCGGAGTCATCATTCTCGGGTACTCTCCATGGAAACGACAATGCCGAAGTTTTTAGACCTTCCCACTCTGGAGGCCGTGATCAAAATCTTTCATTTCAGACTACCAAAAACGCAGTTTGCATGTGGATGCAAGGCTGAAACGGTACATATCTTCACCGTTTCGACCTAAAAAGGGTTCTGTGGGAACAAGCCCTTAGTGAGCCAATAAACTTGAGACTAAGAATCATTTTTTTTAAATGCCTAAAATTGTGCTTCAAAAAGGACTTTCATCATCTTGGACAAATAAGTCTGGAGGTGAACATGATGAGGGCGAGTGCAAGATCAGATAGCAGCCCATTCCCTACGGGATCAAAAACTGAAATGCTGTCAAGTTATTGTATGGACGTCTAACAGCTCACAGGTGTCAGAAAACAGTCCCCGAGGGGGGGTGTGGGGTGTCACTCAAGACAGATGATCAAACACTCTTTAATCTGAAAGGTGGACAAAGGCCTCTGTGACGGCGCGACGGAGGATGGCACAATTAGTTGACTGTACCTTTAGGCTGGACTCCTGGTCTGTGTTGACTTTAAACATGAGTCCCAGTCGCAGGTGAATCTCTTTAGCGCGAGAGAAACCCGGGTCAATGTAGAGCACCTCCTGAAATGCCTTGATTGCCCTGTAGAAGAAAAATAATAGCTGTGTTGGTAATGCGTTGATACAACATTATGGTGTGAACACAGCTCCAAGGTCTCGAAGAGATATACAGTCTAACGCAGAGGTGGGCAAACTTTTTGGCTCAGGGGCCACATTGGCTTTTGACATTTGATGCATTTCAAAGCATATCATATCTGTTGGAACTAAGAGTAGGCTTCTCAAACCTGGGCTATTTTAATCATAATACATCTATTTTCAACAATATCATATCAGAACATCAAAGAAACGTAAACATGGTATTAAAGGGTTCAATTAATCAATCAATCAATCAATGTTTATTTATATAGCCCTAAATCTAGTGGGACGTCGATGGGAATGACTATGAGAAACCTTGGAGAGGACCGCATATGTGGGTGACCTGCCCCTCTAGGGGAGACCGGATGCAATGGACGTCGAGTGGGTCTGACATAATATTGTGAGAGTCCAGTCCATAGTGGATCTAACATAATAGTGAGAGTCCAGTCCATAGTGGATCTAACATAATAGTGAGAGTCCAGTCCATAGTGGATCTAACATAATAGTGAGAGTCCAGTCCATAGTGGATCTAACATAATAGTGAGAGTCCAGTCCATAGTTAACACTTACATTCTCTTTTAGTGGGAGCAGTGTTGTTGATCACCCTTTTTTGCCAGTGCATCGAAATCTAGTATCAGTTTTGTTGTGGCAATTCTCAAAACAAATTTTTGCTCAATTCTGTTTTAATATTTGGCGGGCCGGATTAAAGGGACCACGGGCCCCTGGTCTAACACCATACATAATATATCTGCACTCTACCATCAGTCTAATGGAAACATATCAATGAATTAAAGTCCAAATCCCTGAGATGATAGGCTTATACCAATGCTATGATATGCTGATGTGTATGATGAGAGTTTAAGTAACCACCTGTCAGTTATTTACACTTGGAGATTAACAACATACATGTATTGCAAGTCCGCACACAAAGAAGAAAAATAATGAATCAGATTAATATTTTTTTGAAAAGCTGCATTAAAAATAAAGTTGTCAAAAGTATCAAAACGTTGATACCAACACACACAAAAATACAATAATACCTGCTTTTGTCAGTGTTCAGCGGGTATGGATCCATTGCCAAGTAGTTAAAGGGGAATTATTGTTCATATCAATGCTGATACTACATTTTCAGTATCATTGAATGACTAAATTTTTTATCACAAGTATAATCTGCCAATACACCGAATGCTGATTAACAAATTAAGGGTTTCCCCTCCATGTATTGATTGTGGTGCAGTACCACGGCTGGATAAACGCCGCCACACCTTCAATATATACATACTATATATATATATATATATATATATATATATATATATATATATATATATATATATATATATATATATATATATATATATATATGCATACATATATATATATATATATGCATACATATATATATATATATATATATATATACATATATATATATATATATATATACATATATATATATATATATATATATATATATATATATATATATATATGCATACACACATATATATATATATATATATATGCATACATATATATATATATATATATATATGCATACACATATATATATATATATATGCATACACATATATATATATAAATAAATATATATATATATATATATATATATATATATATATATATATGCATACATATATATATATATATATATATATACATACATACATACATACATATATATATATATATATATATATATATATATATATATATATATATATATATATATGTATATACATATACACACATATATACACATTTACATATATAAATACACATATATATACACTATATATATATATATATATATATACACACAATACAGGCCAAAAGATTGGACACCTTCTCATTCAATGGGTTTTCTTTATTTTCATGACTATTTACATTGTAAATTGTCACATCAAAACTATGAATGAGCACGTGTGGAGTTATGTACTTAACAAAAAAAGGTGAAATCACTGAAAAAATGTTTTATATTCTAGATTCTTCAAAACAGCCACCCTTTGCTCTGATTACGGCTTTGCACACTCTTGGCATTCTCTCGATGAGCTTCAAGAGGTAGTCACCTGAAATGGTTTTCACTTCACGGGTGTCATAGTTTTGATGCCTTCAGTGACAATCTACAATGTAAATAGTCATGAAAATAAAGACAACGCTTTGAAATGAGATGTGTCCAAACTTTTGGCCTGTACTGTATATTAGGGCTGTGAATCTTTGGGTGTCCCACGATTCGATTCAATATCGATTCTTGGGGTCACGATTCGATTCAAAAACGATATTTTCCCGATTCAAAAGGATTCTCTATTCATTCAATACATAGGATTTCATCAGGATCTACCCCAGTCTGCTGACATGCAAGCAGAGTAGTAGATTTTTGTAAAAAGCTTTTATAATTGTAAAGGACAATGTTTTATCAACTGATTGCAATAATGTAAATTTGTTTGAACTATTAAATTAACCAAAAATATGACTTATTTTATCTTTGTGAAAATATTGGACACAGTGTGTTGTCAAGCTTATGAGATGCGATGCAAGTGTAAGCCACTGTGACACTATTATTCTTTTATTTTTATAAATGTCTAATGATAATGTCAATGAGGGATTTTTAATCACTGCTATGTTGAAATTGTAACTAATATTGATACTGTTGTTGATAATATTCATTTTTGTTTCACTACTTTTGGTTTGTTCTGTGTCGTGTTTGTGTCTCCTCTCAATTGCTCTGTTTATTGCAGTTCTGAGTCGGGTTTGCTTTTGGAATTGGATTGCATTGTTATGGTATTGCTGTGTATTGTTTTGTTGGATTGATTAATAAATAAATAAAGAATAAAAAAAAACATTTTTTAAAAATGAGAATCGATTCTGAATCGCACAACGTGAGAATCGAATTTCAAATTCGAATCGATTTTTCCCCACACCCCTAGTAGTTTGTGTCTGAAGGATCAGTATTGGTGCAATAATACAGTTTACTAAAAGTCCACTTTCTTTTTTTTCTTTTTTTACCAACTGCAAAGGCACCTGTCTGAGCCTGGGGGACCTCATTTCCCAAGTTTGTGAACAATATGTTGGGAGGGGCGGGGGTATCGCCACACTTTTAAGTGCTGTTTACTCTCCACCAAAGCCAACGTCAGCTTTGAAATACAACGTTTTGTTCCCACACTGCCCACTTCTATTTTATGTGCTATAGTTTACAGCCCAACAAAGCAAAATAAAAAGATTGATATAATGTTGATTTGTGGTGATTTTAAGATCTATGTCGGATGCACCTCTGATCAGTTGGCGAAAGATTTTAACTCACTTTTAGAATCTTTGGACCTCACTCAGTCCATAGCCTGTCTGACTCATCAGCTTAGGCACACACTGGATCTTTTTGTCATTAAAAAATACAATCATGTGTGCTTACGGACTGTATCCCTGCAGACGGTATTGATATATATTGATATATAATGTAGGAACCAGAAATATTAATAACAGAAAGAAACAACCCTTTTGTGTGCATGAGCAGCAACATGAACTCAGAAGTCTACAGAAACATTCTGTCTGCTAATTTAAAGAAAGATGCAACCAAACTGATTGGGAGATCCTTCATCATGCAGCAAGATAACGACCAAAACAACAAAGGAGTTGATCAGGGGCAAGAAGTGGACTTAAACCCAATAGAGCATGCATTTTACCTGCTGAAGAAGAGACTGAAGGGAGTAACCCCCCAAAACAAACAACAACTGAAAGAGGCTGTGGTGAAAGCCTGGAAAAGCTTCACAAAAGAAGAATGCAAAAGTTTGGTGATGTCAATGGCTCACAGGCTTGATGCACTTATTGAAAGCAAAGGATTTGCAACTAAATATTAAGTCTTATTAACTTTAATCTATTTTAAGTTTATATGTTCCGATACTTTTGCTCACCTAAAAATGTTGTGTTCTATTACAAATAATGCTATCTTCTAAGTTGTGTATCAGATCCAGATGTAAATACCTGGAAATGAAAGTTGAAATGTTGATTTCTTATCTCATATTCATCTTTTGATGTCAAACCCAAATGTTTTCAGTCTACAACAAAAATAAAGGAACTGGCTTCACCGTTCCAATACTTTTGGAGGGCACTGTATGTCAGCAGACTAATTAGGAGCCTTTGTTTGCTTCCTTACTAATAAAAGAAAAGTTTTTTCATATGTTCACTATTTTATTTAAAGACAAAATTGCAATAAAAAACATATGTTTAATGTACCCTAAGATGTTTTGTTAAAATAAAGCCAATAATAAAAAATGTTGTGATCCCCTTTATTTAGAAAAGTATCGAAAAACATTTTGGTACCGGTACCAAAATATTGGTATCAGGACAACCCTACCAGATATTATACTTTTTTCAGCGAGAAGATAAAATGTTGCCTGGAAGCCATTTGCTAAATAAACGCTGATTTTTATAAAATAAAACATTATTAGCGTGTGACCTATTGTAGAAATAAAATTTGCAAAAAATGAAAACTACAGCAAAAGGGTATATAACGTTATGAAAAAAGACTAAAATACTGATGCTAATAATGAATAAAAACACTAGGATTTGTTTTTAGATATATGTTTTAGCCTTTTAATTAGCTCGGTTGGTAGAGCGGCCGTGCCAGCAACTTAAGGGTTACAGGTTCGATCCTTGCTTTCGCCATACTCGTCACTGCCGGTGTGTCCTTGGGCATGACACTTTACCCACCAGCTCCCAGTGCCAACCACACTGGTTTAAATGTAGCTTAAAAGATGTAGAAAATGAGTTTCACTATGTAAAGCACTTTGAGTCTCTAGAGCAGGGGTGCTCACACTTTTTCTGCAGGCGAGCTACTTTTCAATTGATCAAGTCGTGGGGATCTACCTCATTCATATATATAATTTATATTTACTTATTTATGAAATAAATGTTTTTGTTAACAAGTTAAAGGTGTTTACTGATAATACAAGCATGTTTAACACATATAGTTAATATTGTTAAAAAATTAAAGGTGTTTAATGATAATACAAGTATGTTTAACACATATAGTTAATATTGTTAACAAGTTAAAGGTGTTTAAAGATAATGCAAGCATGTTTAACACATATAGTTAATATCGTTAACAAGTTAAAGGTGTTTAATGATAATACAAGCATGTTTAACACATAGTTAATATTGTTAATAAAGGTGTTTAATGATAATACAAGAATGTTTAACACATATAGTTAATATTGTTAACAACTTAAAGGTGTTTAAAGATAATACAAGCATGTTTAACACATATAGTTAATATTGTTAACAAGTTAAAGGTGTTTAAAGATAATACAAGCATGTTTAACACATATAGTTAATATTGTTAACAAGTTAAAGGTGTTTAATGATAATACAAGCATGTTTAACACAGTTAATATTGTTAACAAGTTAAAGGTGTTTAAAGATAATACAAGCATGTTTAACACATATAGTTAAGATTGTTAACAAGTTAAAGGTGTTTAATGATAATAGAAGCATGTTTAACACATATAGTTAATATTGTTAACACGTTAAAGGTGTTTAAAGATAATACAAGCATGTTTAACACATATAGTTAATATTGTTAATAAGTTAAAGGTGTTTAAAGATAATACAAGCATGTTTAACACATATAGTTAATATTGTTAACATGTTAAAGGTGTTTAAAGATAATACAAGCATGTTTAACACATATAGATTCCTTTCTTTCATGAAGACAAGAATATAAGTTGGTGTATTACCTGATTCTGATGACTTGCATTGATTGTAATCAGACATTGGTGCTGATAACGTCCGCATTTTCGAATGGAGGAGAAAAAAAGTCCTCCTTTCTGTCCAATACCACATGAAAGTGATTGGTTTTTGGCATCTTATTTATCCAGCTTCCGTACTCCTTTGTATACACTTTACAAGAAATACATTGTCGGCAAACTCCGTAGCTTGCTAGCTTGTGCACGCCAGCTTTCTGAGACTCTTATTTTGGTAGCGCAACTGTGTAACTGTGCAGTCGGTCTTTGGAGTTTTGACGACAGGTACGGCGCCAGAGTCCGTTGAAATGAAGTGTTTCTCGCCTTCCAGTCGGTAATTTTAATGAGCTGGCAGCAGCCAGCGTCATCTCAGAAGACCCTCGGGTGCCGTGAATGTCAATCAAGTGACGAAAGTGACGTCATAGTGAAGATTTATGATCGCTCATTTTTAGGACTATTTTTTTAATGCCTGGCTGGTGATCGACTGACACACCCTCCGAGATCGACCGGTAGCTCGCGATCGACGTAATGAGCACCCCTGCTCTAGAGAAAAGCGCTACGTAAATATAATTCAATTCACTTCATTAAAACTAACATTATGACTTTGCTCTAGAGAGAAAATTTACAAAAATATTGTTTGTTTGATGTACTTTTAGGCTCCACATCATTGCTGTTTTTAGAATTTAAAATAGTTTACTATTGCTATTTATGAGCATATTTATAAACACAGTGTTGTTTGTTTTGATATAATGGGAGGCTATAGGCCACTGCTGTTCTTTTTTGAATGTATAGTTACGGCAGCTCGTTCTGTAATTTAAATTCCGTTCAAAAAGATGCTGAAGTACAGTGATCTTAAATACTTGACGTTTTGAAACAGTTTTCAATAAAAAAGTGAATTTAAAAGTACATGGGTTCAGTCCTCTGTCAACAGTCCTTCTGGGACCAATAATAGTTTAAGTCCAATAATAATGATAGTCCCATTTTAATAAGGCCCTGGCGGTGCTCTGCATCGTTTGCCCCGCTGCTCGGGCCCTAACTAATGGAGTGGAGAGTGCATGTGATTGAGTATGTAAGAAAAAAAGTCACATTTTTTCCCGAGAACCGTGCAGACCTAACATAGCATAACGTTCAAAAACATCACAAAAGTGCCCGACCAGTCTAAAGCAGACTGCTCTTCGTCATCAGACCTCTTTAGGCTGGCGTCTGCAACACACGCACTGAAAGCTGAACATGTACAGCAACGAGGCCACATTCTACCCACGGAAGTTCGATTGTTGGGTCAAAGTGAGCAGCTTGCTGTAAAAGCCTTCTGCTGGAAGAAGTGTGACAGTGTCAGGCGGCATCTCCATAATTCTCAGGCTTCTTGAGGCAGTCTCAATGCACATATATCAAGATAAGATTCGGTAACCAGTCAAAATCTCACTTCTCCACAGTCTGGGATCCAAATCTACTATCAAGACAATGCATGCCCCACAGAGTAGTGTTTATCAATGACTGCCTCTACAATATTTGACGAGAAAGTTGGAGTGGCATGCCAACAGTGGGGCTAAAATGACCATCGCAGACAGACGTGTGTGATTACTCCTGACTGTGAAGGGTGAAATGCCACTGGTCCCAATGTGTGACCAGGCCGGTGAACAGCATTAAAAAGGAGCAAATGTCAGGCTGTTGTAGTCGGTAAAATTCTAGCATATGCTTCAGAGGCCTCCTGAACATTTTTGAGAATTATATAAAAAAAAAAAGAAAATAGTACCGTATTTTTTGGACTATAAGGCGCACTTAAAAATCCTTTCATTTTCTCAAAACTCGACAGTGCGCCTTATAACCCGGTGTGCCTAATGTACGGAATCATTTTGGTTGTGCTTACTGACCTTGGAGCTATTTTATTTGGTACATGGTGAAATGATAAGTGTGACCAGTAGATGGCAGTCACACATAAGGGATACATGTAGGCTACAATATGGCTCAAGTACACAGCAACATTTTATATGTTCCATATAAAACATTACACACGGCGCTCAAAAATCTATCAAAATGTGTTAGTACAACTTTGGTAAGCTATGAAGCCGCACCGCTTGATGGATTGTACTGTGCTTCAACATAGGAGTATTATTATGGTGTGTGTGTATAACAAGGGTCGGCAACCCGCGGCTCTAGAGCCGCATGCGGCTCTTTAGCGCCGCCCTAGTGGCTCTCTGGAGCTTTTTCAAAAATGTATGAAAAATGGAAAAAGTTGAGGGGAAAAAAAAAATGTTTGTTTTAATATGGTTTCTGTAGGAGGACAAACATGACACAAACCTCCCTAATTGTTATAAAGCACACTGTTTATATTAAACATGCTTCACTGATTCGAGTATTTGGCGAGCGCCGTTTTGTCCTACTAATTTTTGCAGTCCTTAAACTCACCTTAGTTTGTTTACATGTATATCTTTCTGCGACTTTCTAGGACGTGTTTTATGCCACTTCTTTTTCTGTCTCATGTTGTCCACTAAACTTTTAACGTTGTGCATGAATCCACAAAGGTGAGTTTTGTTGATGTTATTGACTTGTGTGGAGTGCTAATCAGACATATTTGGTCACTGCATGACTGCGAGCTAATCGATGCTAACATGCTATTTAGGCTAGCTATATGTACATATTGCATACTTATGCCTCATTTGTAGCTATATTTGAGGTCATTTAGTTTCCTTTAAGTCATATTAATTCAATTTATATCTCATGACACACTATCTGTATGTAATATGGCTTTTAATGTTTTGCAGCTCCAGACAGATTTGTTTTTGTATTTTTGGTCCAATAAGGCTCTTTCAACATTTTGGGTTGCCGACCCCTGGTGTATAAGGTAAGACATTATCTGGCGTTTTGTTTCGCAATATTATGCAAAAGCAACTTTTCTTACCTTCTGATACCTGCTGATCTGTATTTGGGATCTGCATAAGTCCTGAAAATTTGCGCGCATCCACCTTTGTAGTCCGTGACGACAACGTAGTCGATAAGCTTCTTTTTCTCTATCTTCTTGTTATTGGACATTCATCCTTCGCTGTTGCCACTTCTAATATAAAGTAGTGTAAAGTTCTTACTTATATCTGTCAGTAAACTCACCATGAAAGCACTAAAACATACCGGTGTAGTGAGTTTACATTATTCACCCAAGGAACTATTAGAGAGTTCCGGTCGGACGGTTTTTCACGGGACACATACCGTAATTTCCGGACTATAAGCCGCACCTGACTATAAGCTGCACCAGCTAAATTTAGTGGAAATTACAGATTGCTCCATATATAAGCCGCACCCGACTATAAGCCGCAGGCGTTTTGATGTGTAATTACCGTAGTATATAGGAGTTCCTGCTACCACGGAGGGGATTGTCGGGACAGAGATGACTGTTTGGGAACGCAAAGCGTCCCATTTATTAACAATACATCTTTCAATCATTCAATCAAACTTTCACATCTTTGACATGGCGAACAGCATTCGTGCAGAGTACAAATAATACAACAGTGCAAAGTAATACAAAGTACTCGCCTGTAACACGGCAGTAAAAGTGCAGTCCCGCGGCCAGTCAGTCTTTAATCATTGTGTCATCGTCTTCCTCCTGCGTACTAAAACCACCGAAATCCTCTTCGTCGGTGTCGGAGAAGAACAGGTCCAAAATGGCGTCGTCAGCCACTCTCTCTCCTTTGTTCTCGCTCTCAAAACCTTCCTCTTCGTCAGTGGAATCAACGGCTCCGGCTTCGTCAGCCGTTACGCCATCCTCTTCATCATCACGACGCAGCAGTCCAGCTTTTCGTTGATGATCGTGGATGTTTTCACACTTTTCCATGCCGTCAGGATCCACTGGCAGACTTGAGCAAAAGTTGCTTTTCGCATGCGACCAGTTTTGATGAATGATTTCTCACCTGAACTCGTAGTGCCACTTTAAAAGCACGATTCACACTGATGTCCAGTGGCTGCAAATGCTTCGTTGTGTCCCCAGGAATCACAGCTGGAATAGAGTTTGTGCTCACAGAATCTGTTATATGGGCCCTCATGCTGTCCAAAACGAGCAGTGCTTTTTTTTTGCGAAAAAAATCCCCCAGGTCGCTTGCCATAGCACTCATTCAGCCATTCCTTCATAACGCTTTCCATCATCCACCCTTTCTGGTTGACTTTTACGGAGATGTCTTTCGGGAATTTTTCATTTGGCATAGTAATCCGTTTAAAAATCACCATCGGTGGAAGCTTTAGTCCGGATGCTGTGCAGCCCAGAACACAAGGGAGGCGTTCGGGTGGCATCCTGACCAGATGCCCGAACCACCTCATCTGGCTCCTCTCCATGTGGAGGAGCAGCGGCTTTACTTTGAGCTCCCCCCGGATGGCAGAGATTCTCACCCTATCTCTAAGGGAGAGCCCCGCCACCCGGCGGAGGAAACTCATTTCGGCCGCTTGTACCCGTGATCTTGTCCTTTCGGTCATAACCTAAAGCTCATGACCATAGGTGAGGATGGGAACGTAGATCGACCGGTAAATTGAGAGCCTTGCCTTCCGGCTCAGCTCCTTCTTCACCACAACGGATCGATACAGCGTCCGCATTACTGAAGACGCCGCACCGATCCGCCTGTCGATCTCACGATCCACTCTTCCCTCACTCGTGAACAAGACTCCGAGGTACTTTAACTCCTCCACTTGGGGCAAGATCTCCTCCCCAACCCGGAGATGGCACTCCACCCTTTTCCGGGCGAGAACCATGGACTCGGACTTGGAGGTGCTGATTCTCATCCCAGTCGCTTCACACTCGGCTGCGAACCGATCCAGTGAGAGCTGAAGATCCTGGCCAGATAAAGCCATCAGGACCACATCATCTGCAAAAAGCAGAGACCTAATCCTGCAGCCACCAAACCGGATCCCCTCAACGCCTTGACTGGGCCTAGAAATTTTGTCCATAAAAGTTATGAACAGAATCGGTGACAAAGGGCAGCCTTGGCGGAGTCCAACCCTCACTGGAAACGTGTCCGACTTACTGCCGGCAATGCGGACCAAGCTCTGACACTGATCATACAGGGAGCGGACCGCCATAATCAGACAGTCTGATACCCCATACTCTCTGAGCAGTCCCCACAGGACTTCCCGAGGGACACGGTCGAATGCCTTCTCCAAGTCCACAAAACACATGTAGACTGGTTGGGCAAACTCCCATGCACCCTCAAGGACCCTGCCGAGAGTATAGAGCTGGTCCACAGTTCCACGACCAGGACGAAAACCACACTGTTCCTCCTGAATCCGAGGTTCGACTATCCGGCGTAGCCTCCTCTCCAGTACACCTGAATAGACCTTACCGGGAAGAGGCACTTCATCCATGTTTATTATCTCGTCCGGTCCGATGGAATATTCATCTATCTTTCTTTGTGTGAATTCGCGGAAGTTTGTTATTTTCTCCTTGTGGTCGGGAGGGAGTTGCTGACTCAGAGTCGTCCGTGCCCTAATGGACAGTCCTTTTCGTCTCATAAATCTGAGACACCATGATGGTCCACCTCTAAAATCTTCAATATTCATTTCTTTGGCGGTTGTTTGGGCTTTCAGTCGGATCTGCACGGTGGAAACACCCCAACCGTCTGCTCTCTGTGTGTTCAACCAGTCCTTAAGAAAGTTTTCAAGTTCCGGCCATCTGCTTTTGTTACCTCTGAATGATTTTTTTGTCTTTTTGCATTGAATCAGTTCTTCATGTTGCCGTCTCCAACGTCTCACCATTGATTCATTGATGTCAAGGGTACGTGCAGCAGCTCTATTTCCTTCTTTGACAGCCAGATCGATTGCCTTTAACTTAAAAGCAGCATCATATGCACTTCTCCGTTTGTTTTCCATATTGAGGGTGTTTGCATGAACACTTCCTCCGCGCAAACTGTCGCTGACGCTCTCCTACTCTTTGTTTTGCTCTCTCTCTTACCTGGCGCCAGATGTCTGCCTCGGTCTCGCGCATCCTCGGTAGTGCGCGCACCTGGTGACCGGAAGCCGCACCGTCGTATAAGCCGCACGGACCAGAACGATAGTCCGGAAATTACGGTATTGTTGTTGTTGTTTCCGGATGAGGAGATGCTGCTCCGTTATTGATTGAAGTAAAGTCTGAATGTCATTAAAACAGTTAGCTCCATCTTTTGACACTTCTTCCACTCCCGTCCTTGCACGCTACACCGCTACAACAAAGATGACGGAGAAAAGACTCTGCCGAAGGTGAGCCACGTAAATAAGACCGCCCACAAAACGGCGCATCCTGAAGTGACTGTCAGAAAGCGACTTGAAGATGATGTGTAAAACATCATCTATGCAACATTTTGACCAAAGAACAACCATTACATGTTATGTAGAACACAAGGAAGTATTTTCCATTTAGAAAAAAAACAACAATAATATGACTCCTTTAATGCGCCTTATAATCCGGTGCGCCTTTTGTATGAAAATAGACCTGACTAGTCCCGTTCATCGGCAATGCGCCTTATAGTCCAGTGCGCCCTATGGTCCGGAAAATACGGTACTTTGTCAGGAAAGGCCTCACAAATGTGTCAGAGCACATAAGACAACAGGACCCAAATCAAATATGGTGATGGATCAGGACTTGTGAGTTTGTTCAATGGAGATGCTAGTTGTCATAGTTTGGTAACATGGACGCATCCTTGCAAGACACAAAGTTAAATCATACTTGCCAACCTTGAGACCTCCGATTTCGGGAGGTGGGGGTGGGGCGTGCTTGGGGGCTTGGTTAGGGGCGTGGTTAAGAGGGGAGGAGTATATTTACAGCTAGAATTCACCAAGTCAAGTATTTTATATATATATATATATATATATATATATATATATATATATATATATATATATATATATATATATATATATATATATAAGAAATACTTGACATTCAGTGAATTCTAGCTATATATATATATATATATATATATATATGTATATTTCTCTTTATATATATATATATATATATATATATATATATATATATATATATATATATATATATATATATATATATATAAATAAGAGAAATACTTGAATTTCAGTGTTCATTTATTTACACATATACACACACACATAACACTCATCTACTCATTGTTGAGTTAAGGGTTGAATTGTCCATCCTTGTTCTATTCTCTGTCACTATTTTTCTAACCATGCTGAACACCCTCTCTGATGATGCATTCTGTTACGTCTCCTTGTTGTGTGCGCAGTTGTGCACTGCACTCTCTAAAAGCCGTAGATGTTATTGTCACATTTGCATGTACAGTAGATGGCAGTATTGTCTTGTTTAAGAGTGTCACAACATTGCTGTTTACGGCAGACAAACTGCTTTATGGTAGACGAAAACGTGACTGCTGTTGTTGTGTGTTGTTACCGCGCTGGGAGGACGTTAATGAAACTGCCTAACAATAAACCCACATAAGAAACCAAGAACTCGCCCTCGATCATTCTACAGTTACAACGTGATTGGGCAGGCACACTGTTATATTGTGGGGAAGCGGACGTGAAAACAGGCTGTCGACACGTCACTCAGGTCCGCCTGAATTTCGGGAGATTTTCGGGAGAAAATTTGTCCCGGGAGGTTTTCGGGAGAGGCGCTGAATTTCGGGAGTCTCCCGGAAAATCCGGGAGGGTTGGCAAGTATGAGTTAAATCATGAAATGCAACCTGTGTTAGAAGCTACTTAACCAACAGGAAGCAATACGTGAAGATAGGCGAACACACTTCTAAAACTGAAAATATTTTGTGGCGTACCTCAGGGATCAATACTTAGACCCAAATTGTTCAATCTCTATATAAATGACATTTGTAAAGTTACAAAGGACTTAAAGTTAGTATTATTTGCAGATGACACAACTGTGTTTTGTTCAGGAGAGAACACAGAGAAGCTAATACAAATAATAACAGAAGAAATTAACAAATTAAAAAGATGGTTTGACAAAAACAGACTATCGTTGAATCTCAGTAAAACTAATGTTATTTGTTAACAGTACAAGAGAAAGTCAAATACAAATTGACAGAGTAGATATTGAAAGGGTAAAAGAAAACACATTTTTGGGTGCAATAATAGATGATAAAATGAACTGGAAAACTCATGTAAAAAATATACAACATAAAGTAGCAAGAAACACGTCAATAATGAATAAAGCAAAACATGTTCTAGACCTAATATCACCTCATAGTCTTTACTGCTCACTAGTGTTACCATATCTGAGTTATTGTGTAGAAAAATAGGAAATAACTACAAATATGCCCTTCATTCACTAACGGTGTTACAAAAAAGATCAATTAGAATAATACATAATGTTGGACATAGAGAACATACAAACACTTTATTTATTGAATCACAAATATTGAAATTCAACGATCTGGTGCATTTGCAAACAGCTAAAATTATGCACAAAGCAAACTGTAACCTGCTACCCAAGATTGTACAACAATTCTTCTCAACAAAAGAGGACAAATATAACCTTGGAGGAAAATCGAATTTAAAACATTTGTATGCACGTACAACATTTAAAACCTTTAGCATATTTGTATGTGAAATTAAATTATGGAATGGATTAAGCAAATAAATCAAACAAAGCACCAATATGATTCAGTTTAAGAGACTACTCAAACTACAAGTGTTCACAAAGTACACAGAACAATAATTATGATGAACATCTTGAACCCCCTTTTATTTTTAGCTAAAGATTATTTATGTATTTAATATTTGTTTACTTACTATGGTATATTTATTTATTATGTATTCACTGTTCTGTTACAGAGAACAAGGATATGGGGTAAAATTGCTATGGTGTGAAAAGGGGTAGGAATAAATAAGTGCAGCTTCTTCCTACTCCTTTTCGGACGTGCTGTAATAAAACGACTGGAAATAGGTGATGCATTACAATGTATCGTATGCATGTTCCAAATAAACTGAACCTTACCCGAGCAAAAATGATACATATTTATCTGGGAGAGTCTTGAATTTCCTTGACCCAGCCACACACAAAGTTGTAGACCACCATGCTTTTCTAAGTTTTGATCTGTTTTATTGTGTAGAATGACGTCTTAAGCACAAAATAGTTCCATATGTCTGGGAACTCCACCGACAGATAATCCTTAAAGGGGAACATTATCACAATTTCAGAAGGGTTAAAACCATTAAAAATCAGTTCCCAGTGGCTTATTTTATTTTTCGAAGTTTTTTTCAAAATTTTACCCATCACGCAATATCCCTAAAAAAAGCTTCAAAGTGCCTGATTTTAACCATCGTTATATACACCCGTCCATTTTCCTGTGACGTCACATAGTGAAGCAAACACAAACAAACATGGCGGAAAGAATAGCAAGCTATAGCGACATTAGCTCGGATTCAGACTCGGATTTCAGCGGCTTAAGCGATTCAACAGATTACGCATGTATTGAAACGGATGGTTGTAGTGTGGAGGCAGGTAGCGAAAACGAAATTGAAGAAGAAAACTGAAGCTATTGAGCCATATCGGTTTGAACCGTATGCAAGCGAAACCGACGAAAACGACACGACAGCCAGCGACACGGGAGAAAGCGAGGACGAATTCGGCGATCGCCTTCTAACCAACGATTGGTATGTGTTTGTTTGGCATTAAAGGAAACTAACAACTATGAACTAGGTTTACAGCATATCAAATACATTTGGCAACAACATGCACTTTGAGAGTGCAGACAGCCCAATTTTCATCAATTAATATATTCTGTAGACATACCCTCATCCGCGCTCTTTTCCTGAAAGCTGATCTGTCCAGTTTTGGAGTTGATGTCAGCAGGCCAGGGAAGCTAGGGTCGATAGGGGGTTGAGCTCGCTCGTCTACGGGAACAAACTGCCGCCATTGCTTGCCGTGCTACCGAGGTCCTTTGTCCCTGAATTGCTCACACACTCCGGCAGATTCAATGGGGGTCTGGCGGCAGATTTCTTTGACTTTATCGTTGGAAATGCATCTGCTTTGAGTGTCGCAGGATATCCACACATTCTTGCCATCTCTGTCGTAGCATAGCTTTCGTCGGTAAAGTGTGCGGAACAAACGTCCAATTTCTTGCCACTTTCGCATCTTTGGGCCACTGGTGCAACTTGAATCCGTCCCTGTTCGTGTTGTTACACCCTCCGACAACACACCGACGAGGCATGATGTCTCCAAGGTACGGAAAACAGTCGAAAAAAACGGAAAATAACAGAGCTGATTTGACTCGGTGTTTGAGAAAATGGCGGATTGCTTCCCGATGTGACGTCACAACGTGGCTCCGAGAGCGAATATTAGAAAGGCGTTTAATTCGCCAAAATTCACCCATTTAGAGTTCGGAAATCGGTTAAAAAAATATATGGTCTTTTTTCTGCAACATCAAGGTATATATTGACGCTTACATAGGTCTGGTGATAATGTTCCCCTTTAAAATCACTCGACAAATCCCATTGCATAAATTTAGTTTAAATGTTTGCTTTTATCTGCTTATTGCAGGAAGATCGAGGCCCCTTGCGTACACAGAGAGTTTGCGCGCTGCTTGCTGCACATCAACCGTCTTGGCTTGGTTGACCACCGCTGGTTTTCACTTTCGGGAAGAAGTCACACGACGGAATACCAACGTATGTGAAATTTGAGTAAGATTGGTTGAAAACATGGCCGCAATCAAGTAAAACATCTGTGAGTCATTGAGCATCCAAAAGAATGTGTACAAAAAAATTATTGGCTTTTATGTCAACTTTTCTATTGTATAATGTGGCATTTGTTCAGTTCAATGTTGAAGCATCAGAGCGCAAACTTGCATTGTTGACACGAAGGACCCAATTAAAATAGTTGGCATTATAAACTTGCACAGGCCAAGCCAGCCAACTACAGTGATAAAACATACAGTCTCCACAAATCTCACTGTCGACGACATCTGCATGACAGTTTGAAGCCCCTTTCTTCAGCATGATGCACACACACACACACGCACACACACCCACGCACACACACACACACACTTTGAACTCAGTGCTCCCAATTCCCTCCGACTCCTTTCCGCACGGCCCCTCCCACTCCTCCATCGCTACGTGCTCTCCGCTATCGCCCTCTCCTCCCACGCTGGCAAGGAGATCGCAGGCGGAAGATGTCACCGAGTGTGAGACAGACTGCAGCTAAAAGAGGGAGCAAGGCTACGCTGTTCTCTTGCCGCGTTTTAACGTTTACTGTGAAAAACGTAAGATACAAATGGAACATGCAAATATTTTACAAAAATAAACACGTTGCTTGTAAACTGAACAGTGAAGTGCAAACAACAGCACACATTCCGTTGGCTGTATTGTATGAGTAGCAAAAACAGCAGCAAAAACACAAGTAATGCAATAAACTTAAAATATTAAAGTGGATCTGCACTTTTTTTTTTTTAATTGTGTATATTATTCACAATCCTTGAGACAAGCACCCTTTTTTTTTTTGCTTTTTTTATGCATTTTAATTTATTACCATATTTTTAGGATTATGAATCGCTCCGGAGTATAAATCGCACCGGCCCAAAATGCATAATAAAGAAGGAAAAAAACATATATACGTCGCACTGGAGTATAAGTCGCATTTTTGGAGGACATTTATTTGATAAAAGCCAACAGCAAGAATAGACATTTGAAAGGCAATTTAAAATAAATAAAGAATAGTGAACAACAGGCTGAATAAGTGTTCGTTATATGAGGCATAAATAACCAACTGGTATGTTAACGTACCATATTATGGTAAGAGTCATTCCAATAACTATAACATATAGAACATGCTATACGTTTACCGAACAATCTGTCACTCCTAATCGCTAAATCCCATGAAATCTTATACGTCTAGTCCAGGGGTCGGCAACCTTTACCAGTCAAAGAGCCATTTTGACTAGTTTCGCAAATTATAGAAAACAATGGGAGACGAAAAAAACTATAACACTCTTACTAATAATGCGCCACACTGTGAACCCACACCAAACAAGAATGACAAACACATTTCGGGAGAACATCTGCACAGTAACACAACATAAACACAACAGGACAAATACCCAGAATCCCATGCAGCCCTAACTCTTCCGGGATACATTATACACCCCCGCTACCAAACCCCGCCCACCTCAACCGACGCACAGGGGGGGAGTTTGGTGGTAGCAGGGGTGTATAATGTAGCCCGGAAGAGTCAGGGCTGCATGGGATTCTGGGTGTTTGTTGTGTTGTGTTTATGTTGTGTTAAGGTGCAGATGTTCTCCCGAAATGTGTTTGTCATTCTTGTTTGGTTTTGGTTCAAAGTGTGGCGCATTATTAGTAAGAGTGTTAAAGTTGTTTTATATGGTCACCGTCAGTGTAACCTGTGTGGCTGTTGACAAAGTATGCCTTGCTGTCACGTACGTGTGCAAGCAGAAGATGTATATTGTATAACAAGTGTTGAGCTGGCACGCTGTTAATACAGATTGTAGAGAGCCCAAATGTTGTACCATCATGGCACGCCCTTATTATAGCGGCAGGGTGAAAATCTGTGAATATTAATCCCGGGAGTTTTCTGCGAGAGGCACTGAAATCCGGAAGTCTCACGGGAAAATCGGGGGGTTCAGCAAATAAGCTGCTGAGCCGCATCAGAGTGATCAAAGAGCCGCATGCGGCTCCGGAGCCGCGGGTTGCCGACCCCTGGTCTAGTCTCTTACGTGAATGAGATAAATAATATTATAATGTGTTAATAATTTCACACATAAGTCGCTCCTGAGTATAAGTCGCACCCCCGGCCAAACTATGAAAAAAACTGCCACGTACCGAAAAATACGGTACGTTAAAGTTATTATGGTAATCCACGTCACAGCAGCTCATACGAGGAACAAAGCAGAGTGGGCGGGGTTTGTTTTCAGAGCAGCCAGCCCGACACGCATGTGTCAAGAAGAGATGCGGAAGCAAATTTTTACAACAAATTTCTGCATAAAAGTGATCATATATCATATTGTAGGTGTTAATTACCCTTAGCATTCATATTTTGCTGTTTGTTACATTTTTGTTGCGTTTTGCTTGATTGTAAAAGATGTCTATGGAGGAGCTGGTCTGAGAAGTAAAAGAGGAGCGACGTTCATATGTTGTTAATACTCAGTGTTTTATTCATACTAATATTGTAAATCCCACTTTCTTTATTTTGATGTACAATTTGGGTATCCCATTCAGAACAAAACTGTAAAATTCCATTCCATTTTTTGAGGTGGTCTGTCATAACGTTTTTAGAATTCTATCAGACATTGTGACTTTTGGTATAAGTGTTCTTGGAAAAAAAGGGACCCAAACACACTAACTGTGCAGCAGATTTTTACAGTTAAATGTGTACCGTATTTTTCGGAGTATAAGTCGCTCCGGAGTATAAGTCGCACCGGCCGAAAATGCATAATAAAGAAGGAAAAAAAACTTAAATAAGTCGCACTGGAGTATAAGTCGCATTTTTGGGGGAAATTTGTTTGATAAAAGCCAACACCAAGAATAGACATTTGAAAGGCAATTTAAAATAAATAAAGAATAGTGAACAACAGGCTGAATAAGTGTACGTTATATGAGGCATAAATAACCAACTGAGAAGGTGCCTGCAGTGACGTGCGGTGAGGTTGATGACTGGTGAGGCACTGACTTCATCACAGTCAGATTTACAAACATATGAACCCTAAAGAGTATCTTATTCACCATTTGATTGGCAGCAGTTAACGGGTTATGTTTAAAAGCTCATACCAGCATTCTTCCCTGCTTGGCACTCAGCATCAAGGGTTGGAATTGGGGGTTAAATCACCAAAAATTATTCCTGGGCGCGGCGCCGCTGCTGCCCACTGCTCCCCTCATCTCCCAGGGGGTGGTCAAGGGGATGGGTCAAATGCAGAGGACAAATTTCATTACACCTAGTGTGTGTGTGACAATCATTGCTACTTTAACTTAACTTTAACTTTACACATACAAACTGTAGCACACAAAAAAGCACATTTAATAAAAAAAACGTTATTATGGTCTTACCTTTACTTAGAAATTAAGTCCATGCGCCGCAACTAAAGCCCTCACTTAAACTTTCCACGTGCAAGATTGAATCTATTTAAAAAAGTGTAACCGAAGGTTTATAAATGTCGCCTATACTGTATGAAACTACAAAATAACAAACACGGAGGCTCCAGTTTACACGAGGACCACTTTATTTACATTCTTTCAAAAACCTCCGCAACGTGACATCACTTCCGCTCTTAGCGCCTTCAAAATAAGAGCTCAAGGCATATACTGTATAACAGCGCATAACAGGAACTTAACATCACAAAGAGGAAAGCCCATGAAAATAGGTTACAAAAGTTATTTAATAAGAAGCCAAAAAGTGCAAAAACAATGTTCGTGTTGGAGGAGTTGTGAATTAGGTACACCTGCAGTCTGCAGGTGTATCTAATGTTGTGTCCCTGCAGTCATTCACAACTCCTCCAACACCAACATTATTGTTTTTGCACTTTTTGGCTTCTTATGAAATAATTTTTTTAAATAGATTCAATCTTGCACGTGGAAAGTTTAAGTGTGGGCTTTAGTTGATGTAACAATTCTACGGCGGGTGTGCAGGAGGCGAGCCTCAGCCAGTGCGTCTTTTGCAGCCGTTTTATGATCGCTCAGCACAAGAAATACTTTACACACATACAGTTGTTGACAAAATACACTGTACATTATATACCTCAGCTAACTAAACTATGGAAATGTATAATATAATTCATATAGCAATACAGTCTCACTGCACAGCAGGCCAGCAGTTAGCCGAGTCATTGCGCAATCCATGTTGAGGCACTGAGTGACGTGCCTCAACTGGCTGCTGATCACCGCACCGTCTCTTCTCAGTATTTGAACGGCAAATGTGAAAATTCAGCGATTTTGAATAAAAATAATCTAAAACTGGTGAAGTTAAATGGAAAATAACTTTATAGTATAATCACTGGATACATATGACAATTTAATTATTTTTTTTTTCTTTTTAAATTTTTTTTCTTTCCATGATGGCAGGTGAGGCCCCGCCTCACCTGCCTCTAGTGACTGCACGTCACTGGGTGCCTGGTATGTTAACGTAACATATTATGGTAAGAGTCATTCAAATAACTATAACATATAGAATATGCTATACGTTTACCAAACAATCTGTCACTCCTAATCGCTAAATCCCATGAAATCTTATACGTCTAGTCTCTTACGTGAATGAGATAAATAATATTATTTGATATTTTACGCTAATGTGTTAATCATTTCACACATAAGTCGCTCCTGAGTATAAGTCGCACCCCCGGCCAAACTATGAAAAAAAACTGCGACTTATAGTCCGAAAAATACGGTATATATTATTTATACACATACACATACCGCCATCAGTGTGTGAATGTGTGTGTGTGTGAATAGGTGAATGTGGAAATAGTGTCAAAGCGCTTTGAGTTCCTTAAAAGGGTAGAAAAGCTCTATACAAGTACAACCCATTGGCCCCCCAGACACATTTTTTTCACTCAATGTGGCCTCCGAGTCAAAATATTTGCCCAGCTCTGCACTAGATGGAGACGGCGCACCACTAGTCGTACACGTACTACAGTTTGAGAATCACTGGATGGAGATGCAATTGTATCCAACAGAAATAATCAAAACAAAAACACTCACCACTGAAATGCATTGTAATGGAAGTAGACCAAGCCCAGCCCGTATAAAAAGGCAGCATTCTGCGGTGGAAAAAAAGCAAACAAAATACCGCAATTGTTACAATTTGGCAAAAATGCTACACCACACACATCCATTGCTGTTTTGGACTTGGGGGAAAATAATCACCTTCCAGTAGTCCGACTGTAAACTGAAGTACCTCTGGTATGCCGATAATGCTAAGAATAAAGAGGTATGAGAAAAGAAAGAACAGATGTTGAATTCTACAGATAATACCGCAGGTTTCGGTAAAAAAAACACATTGTGGAATATGAGCAAAACTAACCTTTTGGATAGTCCTCCAACAGGAGGTTGAAGTGGCCCAGCTGACAGAAAATATCAGCATCTACTTTTCCTTCTGCTTTCAGGACGAGAGCGTTAAAGCAGCTAACAGCCTGTGAGGTACAAACAATAACAATCATAGTTGAGTGGAGCTAATGATGATTCCAAGGTACAATGGTCAAAGTTGGCTTAAAACAAGATTTTAAATACAATATAACATTGGTAACACGTGCAGCATTCTCATACATTCATTTATTTGTGGTGGCCCGCCAGGAATACATTTGGACCGCCACAAATGGATTTGGCACTACCGTATTTTCCACACTATTAGCCGCACCTAAAAAACACAAATTTGCTCAAAAGCTGACAGTGCGGCTTATAACCCGGTGCGCTTTATATATGGATTAATATTAAGATTCATTTTCATAAAGTTTAGGTCTCGCAACTACGGTAAACAGCCGCCATCTTTTTTCCCCGTAGAACAGGAAGCGCTTCTTCTTCTACGGCAAGCAACCGCCAAGGTAAGCACCCGCCCCCATAGAAGAGGAAGCGCTTCTTCTTCTACTGTAAGCAACCACCCGCCCCCGTAGAAGAAGAAGAAGCGCGCGGATATTACGTTTCATTTCCTTTGTGTGTTTACATCTGTAAAGACCACAAAATGGCTCCTACTAAGCGACAGGTTTCCGGTTCATGAAAAGACGCAATCTCTCCATCCGCACACGGACTACTATTTCACAGCAACTGCCTAAAGACTTTCAAGAAAAGCTGGCTACTTTCCGTGCATATTGTAAAAACAAGATAGCTGAAAAAAAGATCCGGCCAGAGAACATTATCAACATGGACGAGGTTCCACTGACTTTTGATATTCCTGTGAACCGCACTGTGGATACAACGGGAGCACGTACGGTGAATATTCGCACCACAGGGAATGAGAAGTCGTCCTTCACTGTGGTTCTAGCTTGCCATGCTAATGGCCAGAAACTTCCACCCATGGTGATATTCAAAAGGAAGACCTTGCCAAAAGAGACCTTTCCAGCCGGCGTCATCATAAAAGCTAACTCGAAGGGATGGATGGATGAAGAAAAGATGAGCGAGTGGTTAAGGGAAGTTTACGCGAAGAGGCCGGGTGGCTTTTTTCACGCAGCTCCGTCCATGTTGATATACGACTCCATGCGCGCCCACATCACGCTGGTTTTTAATATATTATTGAAGTTTGACTGACCTATCTGACTGTTTTTTTGACATTCCCTTTAGCGCAGTTAGATGCGGCTTATGACACGGGGCGGCTTATAGGTGGACAAAGTTTTGAAATATGCCGTTCATTGAAGGCGCGGCTTATAACCCAGGGCGCCTTATGGTGCGGAAAATACGGTACTTTTTAGATGGCAAATCTGCTTCTTAACACCGATGAATATAGTGATGAGGCTGTTAGTGAGGGAAGATCACTTTTAAATGGACAAAAGTTGAATAGAGTTATTGTTATTTTTGTAACAGCGTAATGAGCAGTTTTAGTATACGATATATTGAAAACTATCACAAAATAAGTTTTTTTATAATTGATCGATATCGATAATTATTTATATTTTTTATGAGACTGAACTTAAAGGAGAACTGCACTTTTTGGGGGGAATTTTGCCTATCGTTCACAATCATTATGAGAGACAAGAACACAGGTTTTTTTTATTTTAAAGATGATAAAAACATTTGGAAGCTGCGGCTAATGGGAGTCATCGTTGTAGCCTTCTAAGACACTTCAAAACCCTCCAGAAACGTTTTATATACACACTGCAAGTATATACACCATATTGCCAAACGTATTTGGCCACCTGCCTTGACTCACATATGAAGTTGAAGTGCCATCCCATTCCTAACCCATAGGGATCAATATGATGTTGGTCCACCTTTTGCAGCAATTACAGCTTCAACTCTTCTGGGAAGGCTGTCCACAAGGTTGCGGAGTGTGTTTATAGGAATTTTCCACCATTCTTCCAAAAGCGCATTGGTGAAGTCACACACTGATGTTGGTGGAGAAGGCCTGGCTCTCAGTCTCCGTTCTAATTCATCCCAAAGGTGTATTATCGGGTTCAGGTCAGGACTCTGTGCAGGCCAGTCAAGTTAATCCACACCAGACTTTGTCATCCATGTCTTTGTGGACCTTGCTTTGTGCACAGTCATGTTGGAAGAGGAAGAGGCCCGCTCCAACTGTTCCCACAAGATTGGGAGCATGGAATTGTGGAAAATGTTTTGGTATCCTGGAGCATTCAAAGTTCATTTCACTGGAACTAAGGGGCCAAGCCCAACTACTGAAAAACAACCCCACACCATAATTCCTCCTCCACCAAATTTCTCACTCGGCACAATGCAGTCCGAAATGTACCGTTCTTTCTGGCAACCTCCAAACCCAGACTCGTCCATCAAATTGCCAGATGGAAAAGCGTGATTCATCACTCCAGAGGCTCTAGAGTCCAGTGGCGACGCGCTTTACACCACTGCATCCCACGCTTTGTCCATGTGATGTCAGATGAAACAAAAATGGAGCTGTTTGGCCACTATACCCAGCAATATGTTTGGAGGAGAAAAGGTGAGGCCTTTAATCCCAGGAACACCAGACCTACCGTCAAGCATGGTGGTAGTATTATGCTCTGGGCTCTTGGGTTTTGGGCGCAGTTGGGTGTTCCAACAGGACAATGACCCCAAACACAGTGTTAAAGGAATGGCTGAATCAGGCTAGAATGAAGGTTTTAGAATGGCACTCCCAAAGTCCTGACTTAATAAACGTGTGGACAATGCTGAAGAAACAAGTCCATGTCAGAAAACCAACACATTTAGCTGAACAGCACCACTTTTGTCAAGATGAGTGGTCAAAAATTCAAGCAGAAGCTTGTGGATGGCGACCAAAAGCGCCTTATTGCAGTGAAACTTGCCAAGGGACATGTAAGCAAATATTAACATTGCTGTATGTATACTTTTGACCCAGCATTGGACTTCACATTTTCAGTAGACCCATAATAAATTCATAAAAGAACCAAACTTCAGGAATGTTTTTTGTGACCAACAAGTATGTGCTCCAATCACTCTATCACAAAAAAATAAGAGTTGTAGAAATTATTGGAAACTCAAGACAGCCATGACATTATGTTCTTTACAAGTGTATGTAAACTTTTGACCACGACTGTATATGTATATATATATATATATATATATATATATATATATATATGTATATATGGCAGGTGAGGCGGGGGCTCACCTGCCATCATGGAAAGAATAAAAATGTAAAAAGAAAAAAAAATTAAATTGTTATATGTATCCAGTGATTATACTATAAAGTTATTTTCCATTTAACTTAACCAGTTTTAGATTATTTTTATTCAAAATCGCTGAATTTTCACATTTGCCGTTCAAATACTGAGAAGAGACGGTGCGGTGAACAGCAGCCAGTTGAGGCACGTCACTCAGTGCCTCAACATGGATTGCGGACTCGGCGAACTGCTGGCCTGCTGTGCAGTGAGACCGTATTGCTAAATTAATTATATTATACATTTCCATAGTTTAGTTAGCTGAGGTATATAATGTACAGTGTATTTTGTCAACAACTGTATGTGTGTAACGTATTTCTTGTACTGAGCAATCATAAAACTGCTGCGAAGACGCACTGGCTGAAGCTCGCAGTAATCCCGCCTCCTGGTGGTAGAGAATGTACTCCCGCCGTAGAATGCACCCCCTGACGGGAGTGTTATATCAACTATAGCCCACACTTAAACTTTCCACGTGCAAGATTGAATCTATTTAAAAAAGTTATTTAATAAGATGCCAAAAAGTGCAAAAACAATAATGTTCGTGTTGGAGGAGTTGTGAATGACTGCAGGGCCACAACATTAGGTACACCTGCAGACTGCAGCACGGATTTCATATTTCATTCATTCACAACTCATCCAACACGAACATTATTGTTTTTGCACTTTTTGGCTTCTTATTGAGCTGCTGCATTTTTATTTTTTATTTTTTTATTTTTTTTTTTTATTTTTTTTTTTTTATTTAAATCAACATAGAAAAAAACACACGATACACTTTCAACTAGTGCATCAACCCAGAAAAAAAAACCCTCCCTCACCTATTCACACTCACACACACCCACTCACACAAAAGGGGTTGTTTCTTTCTGCCAACAATACTCTGGTTCCCACAACATGGACAACACTTCTGCAAGGGACACAACACAGTCCCTGAAGCACACTTGATTGTTTGTGCTGCTGGTCCACTAACATTTTCATTTAATTACTATTTTTTCTTTCTCTTTTCTCCCTTATGTAATTATTTTTATATTGTTTACTTTCCTTTTTATCCAAGAAAATATTTATTTATCCTATCTATAAAAAAATAAAAATAAAATAAATAAATAAAAAAGGAAAGAAAGGACCTTATCTTCACCAGACCTGGTTGTAAATGAAATTAGCTTTGTTTAAAGGTTTTTTTTTTGTTTTTTTTAAACCAGGTCCAGTCCAGATAATGTCCAAGTCGGGTCCAGCAACACACACCTTCATTCATGTACACTGAGAAAAAAAACAAACAAACAAAAAAAAAAAACTGAAAATTTTGGAACACAACAGATTGCATATAATCTATAAACTAAATTACATTTTAAAAACAAAAACAAAAAAAGTATATACAGTCCAGCTTATGTTCAGGTCACTAAAAGTTAGGGAATACAACAACAGATAGCATATAATCTATAAATAATTACACTTTCAACATAAGCCTTTGAGGACTTCCCATCTTTTTTTATGTTTTTTGGCATCATTATCGTTTTCAACCATGTAACTTTCTAAAGTTAAAAAATACTGAATAAATGTTTTAAAGAAAGTAATACTAAGTGAATATCTGTTTTTGGCCTTAAAAATAAACCTTTTACCGAGTACTATAATTAAATTGATTAAATCATGATTGTCAATGAACTCTCCCAAAATAACAGAAACCACATCAAACTTCATAAACAAACCAATCCTTAAACACATTTTTTCAACTTCCACCCAAAAAGAAGACACAATATGACAATACCAAAACAAATGCAGGGTGGATTCAGACTCCTGACAACAAAATCGGCAGTCATCTGACTCTGTCATATTCCATAATTTTAACATTTTCCCCGTGGGTAAGAAGTTATAAATAATTTTAATTTGAAAATAACGATTTTGCACATCAATAGTAGTTTTATAGATTAGTTTGAATATTGCATCCCACGGCAACGGGCAGTCAAAAAAGTCCTCCCATTTTCCAAATGTGTTGTATGGGGCAGCCTTCAAAGATTTCTTTATTAAATAAAACTTATATATTTTTCTATTTATTTTAGTTCCTTTTTGCCAACTCGAATTTCTTATTAGAGGTTTACAAACTAATAATTTAGTAGTTCCATAATTAATTATTTGTTTCCATCTTTTCCCAATGACTCCAGTTAGTTGATTAAATGAAAAGCTTGAGCAAGCATCACCATACATAGTTATAAATTCTTCATACTTCATAATCTTACCATTCTCATTTATAATATCATTGACAAAAATGATTCCTCTTTCAAACATATTTTTCCAAAAGAAAGGCTTTCCATCTATTACAATATTAGAGTTCATCCATATTATCTGCTGCAAAATATCGTCTCTTTTTTCTGGCACATGCTGCTGCATTTTTTGGTTGGGTTGTTTATTTCTTTTGAGTAACTTACTTCTACATTTCTAAAAGGGGAGGAATGTAATAGAGTGATCTATGTTTGTCTGATGCCATCTCCTGGTGAATGTTGGCTATAGCGTACTGTGGTTACTTTTTGGTTGGCCAAAGATTTACGTGGTGTTGCGCACCTGACGTCAAGTGTGTTGAGTCTGTTCTGAAGTCCGGGAATAATTTTTGGTGATTTAACCCCCAATTCCAACCCTTGATGGTGAGTGCCAAGCAGGGAAGAATGCTGGTATGAGCTTTTAAACATAACCTGTTAACTGCTGCCAATCAAATGGTGAATAAGATACTCTTTAGGGTTCATATGTTTGTAAATCTGACTGTGATGAAGTCAGTGCCTCACCAGCCATCAACCTCACCGCACTGATATATATATATATATATATATATATATATATATATATTCCGAACGTTTTATCTAACGCATTTTATACTGATATCGATTAAGTGTCTATTACAATTAGGGATGATGTATGTTAAAAAATTATCGAGTTCGAGCCCATTATCGAATCCTCTTATCGAACCGATTCCTTATCGAATCTCTTACTGAATCCAGATAAGTTGAGTTCCAAAAGTCATAGATGTTATATGACTGGGCCGGCACGCTGTTTATATGGAGGAAAAAATATGCTGCGCCTTATTTATGCATTAAATACAGAAATAGTACCCGTAACTGACACAGCGCCTTTTAAAACGGTGCGCCCTACTGTCGCGAAAATACGGTATAGTGGCTTCGATAACGGGAACCGGTTCACAAAAAGGGATTCAAATGGAATCGGTTCTTTTCTTATCGAACAATCGGGAGAACCGGTTTCGACCATCATCCCTAATCACGATACACATTGATATTGTTTTATCGGCCCAGCCTTAGTATACATAAACATGTCTGAATGCAATAGTCATCTTTGTTGTCTTGTTAGTTAGCACATGGCTCTTCAAATATTGGACAGACCAAAATAGGACTACTTGGTCCAGTCCATGTATCACATGACCCTCTATACAAGGCGTATCGAGAAGTGCCACGTGTTTTGGCACTCCACATGACCGCTTACTGCCTGGTGTGTGTGTGTGTGTGTGTGTGTGTGTGTGTGTGTGTGTGTGTGTGTGTGTGTGTGTGTGTGTGTGTGTGTGTGTGTGTGTGTGTGTGTGTGTGTGTGTGTGTGTGTGTGTGTGTGTAGTCTGTGTGTGTACCCACATGCACTACACAAGAAAGTTATATTGTCCCGGACATACGGAAGGGAACAGAGGGAAAGTTTATGCGCGCGCTAGAGATGCGCGGATAGGCAATTATTTCATCCGCAACCGCATCAGAAAGTCGTCAACCATCCGCCATCCACCCAATGTAACATTTGATCAGAACCGCACCCGCCCGCACCCGCCCGTTGTTATATATCTAATATAGACGATGCAAGGCATTAGTGAGGTTATAAAGCTTTTGCCTGTTAAAGAAAGGAGACTGATCCAATGCAGCACAGACATTCGCGTGCCACGCTGTCACGACCCAGACGCACACCAGTGCGCAATCATATGGGAGCCGCGCTGAGCGCACCTCCAAGCGCATCTCACTGCCGGCGACGGCCGGGTATGGGCCCGACGCTCCAGCGCCATCCATTTTCAGGGTTAGTTGATTCGGCAGGTGGGTTGTTACACACTCCTTAGCGGGTTCCGACTTCCATGGCCACCGTCCTGCTGTCTATATCAACCAGGGTGAGCCCCACCCCTTTCGTGAGCGCACTGCGCGCGGAGTGACCCCTGTTACGAGCCCCCGGCCACGGGGGTGGCGGGCAGGTAAGCTGCTTCCCTGCTGCGCGTGACGCCGGCCGCGGCGAAGGCGGACGAGGCGGGGTGTCGGTGCGGTGGGCGCGGTGGTGACCCTGGACGTGCGTCGGGCCCTTCTCGCGGATCGCCTCAGCTACGGCTCCCGGTGGGGCCCTCTCGGGGGAAGGGGCCTCGGTCCCGGACCCCGGCGAGGCGTCCCTTCTCCGCTCCGTAAAAGTGTCCATCTCTTTTTTTTTTCTTCTTCTGTTGTGGAATATGCTGCAGGTGCCTGCTCGTTTTTCGTATGTGGGTAACAACATTTAACTATGTATATATATTTCCGAATTGGTTTAACTGCCACCCGCCTGAATCTATTTAAAATCTAATTTTTTTTTATTTCAACCGCCCGACCCGACCCGCGGATAAAATCTAATTTTTTTAAATTTCATCCGCCCGATCCGCGGACTCCGCGGTTGTGCCCGCAAACCGCGCATCTCTAGCGCGCGCACACGCAGGCGTGACGGTCTTTTTGACAACGTGACACACTTCATCCTTGCTCTCCTGGCCAGAGAGAGAGAGGGTAGAGCCGGTCTTTAAAGGGGAACTGCACTTTTTTGGGAATTCGTTCACAATCATTGTGAGAGACAAGAACACACATCTTTTTGTATAGGATTCTAAAGATTATATAAAAATATGTGCAAAATGTGGCTAATGGGAGACACCGTTGTAGCCTTTAAAGGGGGAACATTATCACAATTTCAGAAGGGTTAAAACCATTAAAAATCAGTTCCCAGTGGCTTATTTTATTTTTCGAAGTTTTTTTCAAAATTTTACCCATCACACAATATCCCTAAAAAAAGCTTCAAAGTGCCTGATTTTAACCATCATTATATACACCCGTCCATTTTCCTGTGACGTCACATAGTGATGCCAACACAAACAAACATGGCGGAAAGAACAGCAAGCTATAGCGACATTAGCTCGGATTCAGACTCGGATTTCAGCGGCTTAAGCGATTCAACAGATTACGCATGTATTGAAACGGATGGTTGTAGTGTGGAGGCAGGTAGCGAAAACGAAATTGAAGAAGAAACTGAAGCTATTGAGCCATATCGGTTTGAACCGTATGCAAGCGAAACCGACGAAAACGACACGACAGCCAGCGACACGGGAGAAAGCGAGGACGAATTCGGCGATCGCCTTCTAACCAACGATTGGTATGTGTTTGTTTGGCATTAAAGTAAACTAACAACTATGAACTAGGTTTACAGCATATTAAATACATTTGGCAACAACATGCACTTTGAGAGTGCAGACAGCCCAACTTTCATCAATTAATATATTCTGTAGACATACCCTCATGTCAGCAGGCCAGGGAAGCTAGGGTCGATATTCTTCTCTTGATCATCTTCGATGGCATAAGGGACGGTGTGAGCCAAGACATCCAGGGGGTTTAGCTCGCTCGTCTGCGGGAACAAACTGCCGCCATTGCTTGCCGTGCTACCGAGGGCCTTTGTCCCTGAATTGCTCACACACTCCGGCAGATTCAATGGGGGTCTGGCGGCAGATTTCTTTGACTTTATCGTTGGAAATGCATCTGCTTTGAGTGTCGCAGGATATCCACACATTCTTGCCATCTCTGTCGTAGCATAGCTTTCGTCGGTAAAGTGTGCGGAACAAACGTCCAATTTCTTGCCACTTTCGCATCTTTGGGCCACTGGTGCAACTTGAATCCGTACCTGTTCGTGTTGTTACACCCTCCGTCAACACACCGACGAGACATGATGTCTCCAAGGTACGGAAAACAGTCGAAAAAACGGAAAATAACAGCTGATTTGACACGGTGTTTGAGAAAATGGTGGATTGCTTCCCGATGTGACGTCACGTTGTGACGTCATCGCTCCGAGAGCGAATATTAGAAAGGCGTTTAATTCGCCAAAATTCACCCATTTAGAGTTCGGAAATCGGTTAAAAAAATATATGGTCTTTTTTCTGCAACATCAAGGTATATATTGACGCTTACATAGGTCTGGTGATAATGTTCCCCTTTAAATGTGCTCTAAAACAACTTTAAAACCCTCCATCAATGTTTTATATGCACACTGCAAGTCTAATATATAATGTAGTAACTGACATATTTATAACAATATGTTCAATATATTCTGTATTTTGGTCATTTTATGCATTACCTGAACTTCTTTTCCCAGCGCATTTATTTCCGTTTCCGTAGCAACACACTTCCGCCTTCCACCAACAAATGCGTGTTCCTACTTCCGGAAACAAACGCGAGTGTGTTGTAGTCATGGCAGACTTGGTAACAAGCAACAAAGACGACTATTGTTTGGACAAATGAGGATTCACAACCTTATTTCTGTGACGCTGAATAAACGGAGGATGAACAGCTGGTTATAGAAGCGAGCACCAACAGTGACCGAAACGTTGAAGCAGACAGAAGCCGAGAGAGCGAGGTTGGCGTGACTTGCCGGTGTAAATGTG
This sequence comes from Nerophis lumbriciformis, assembly GCF_033978685.3. Lineage (NCBI taxonomy): Eukaryota > Metazoa > Chordata > Actinopteri > Syngnathiformes > Syngnathidae > Nerophis > Nerophis lumbriciformis. The sequence goes on from NC_084560.2 coordinate 40,761,814, forward strand.
GAACTTGGAACCAAGCTATGTTGACATAAAGGGTGTGCTTACCCAAAATCAACTTCAAAAAACTTCCCCGGCAAGTTGGACCAAACAGACAACTAACTGGCAATCGAGTGAGTGTTCTTGGCTTCAACGGCAACACGAGTGTGAGTGACCGCAAGGCGCCAACTAGTGGTGAGTATAAAGAAAGTCAAGGGAAAGTTACAGACAGACATACTTTTACATGTACAGACAGACAAGCCAGCAACACGTGACAAAGGAGTTGGGAAAGGTGGCAATAAATACTGATAAAGTTGAGGAATGCTCATCAAACACTTATTTGGAACATCCCACGGGTGTGCAGGCTAATTGGGAACAGGTGGGTGCCATGATTGGGTATAAAAACAGCTTCCCAAAAAATGCTCAGTCTTTCACAAGAAAGGATGGGGCGAGGTACACCCCTTTGTCCACAACTGCGGGAGCGAATAGTCAAACAGTTTAAGAACAACGTTTCTCAAAGTGCAATTGCAAGAAATTTAGGGATTTCAACATCTACGCTCCATAATATCATCAAAAGGTTCAGAGAATCTGGAGAAATCACTGCACGTAAGTGGCATGGCCGGAAACCAACATTGAATGACCGTGACCTTCCATCCCTCAGACGGCACTGTATCAAAAACCGACATCAATCTCTAAAGGATATCACCACATGAGCTCAGGAACACTTCAGAAACCCACTGTCACTAAATACAGTTGCTCGCTACATCTGTAAGTGCAAGTTAAAGCTCTACTATGCAAAGCCAAAGCCATTTATCAACAACATCCAGAAACGCCGCCGGCTTCTCTGGGCCCGAGATCATCTAAGATGGACTCATGCAAAGTGGAAAAGTGTTCTGTGGTCTGACGAGTCCACATTTCAAATTGTTTTTGGAAATATTCGACATTGTGTCATCCGGACCAAAGGGGAAGCGAACCATCCAGACTGTTATCGACGCAAAGTTCAAAATCCAGCATGTGTGATGGTATGGGGGTGCATTAGTGCCCAAAGCATGGGTAACTTACACATCTGTGAAGGCACCATTAATGCTGAAAGGTACATTGGAACAACATATGCTGCCATCTAAGCGCCGTCTTTTTCATGGACGTCCCTGCTTATTTCAGCAGGACAATACCAAGCCACATTCAGCACGTGTTACAACAGCGTGGTTTCGTAAAAAAAAGAGTGCGGGTACTTTCCTGGCCCACCTGCAGTCCAGACCTGTCTCCCATTGAAAATGTGTGGCGCATTATGAAGCGTAAAATACGACAGCGGAGACCCCGGACTGTTGAACGACTGAAGCTCTACATTAAACAAGAATGGGAAAGAATTCCACTTTCAAAGCTTCAACAATTAGTTTACTCAGTTCCCAATCGTTTATTGAGTGTTGTTAAAAGAAAAGGTGATGTAACACAGTGGTGAACATGCCCTTTCCCAACTACTTTGGCACGTGTTGCAGCCATGAAATTCTAAGTTAATTATTATGTGCAAAAACAATAAAATAAAGTTTATGAGTTTGAACATCAAATATCTTGTCTTTGTAGTGCATTCAATTGAATATGGGTTGAAAAGGATTTGCAAATCATTGTCCATCCATCCATTTTCTACCGCTTATTCCCTTTGGGGTCGCGGGGGGCGCTGGAGCCTATCTCAGCTATAATCGGGCGGAAGGCGGTGTACACCCTGGACAAGTCGCTACCTCATCGCAGGGCCAACACAGATAGACAGACAACATTCACACTCACATTCACACACTAGGGCCAATTTAGTGTTGCCAATCAACTTATCCCCAGGTGCATGTCTTTGGAGGTGGGAGGAAGCCGGAGTACCCGGAGGGAACCCACGCAGTCACGGGGAGAACATGCAAAGTCCACACAGAAAGATCCCGAGCCCAGGATCGAACCCAGGACCTTCGTGTTGTGCTGACCTACTGTATATATAATATGTAAATATTACAATATGTTATATTGCTACTATGGTAAATTTTTAGTCTACTTTATACCTTTAGTTTTTGCCCTATTTTTGTGCCTTTCCATCATTTGTAACTGAGCTACTGTGTGGAACAATTTCCCTTGTGGATCAATAAAGTATGTCTAAGTCTAAATAGTTTAAGTTATACTGTAAAACTTACACACACTGCTTGGAGCGATTAACGATTAGGAACGCTATGGACCGCTAAAAGATTGAGCAGCACTCCGGTTTCAAAAACAAAAGTACTACCTATAAATGGAAGGACGCTGCAGCACCTGCAGTCAACGAACTAGTCCATACCTGCCAACTTTTGAAATCAGAAAAACCTAGTAGCCAGGGTCCAGAGGCCGCAGGCCCCGGTAGGTCCAGGACAAAGTCCTGGTGGGGGGTTCAGGCTTCGCCCCCCGACGCAAAATGATTATTAGCATTCAGACAGGTTAAAATGTTGCTAAAACCATCACTTTTCTATCAGTCACAGTGACTTTTCAAAACAAAAATATTACAGTAAAACTCATATGGGTTGATTGACATGTTTATTCTGTAAGCTAACTTCAATAGTTTGAAATTATTTTGACAGTTAATGCCAGTTATCCTGTCAACCTTTCACAAAACTTCAATTTGTTAATTGAAAGTATAAACAGTATAAACACTTTTTACAGTAAACAAATGGTAAAACAGTACTAAACAATTCCATTAAAAAAAATTGGTGTCATTATTAACTTTCTGTCCAAGCTTGTATAATCTACTGCCTTGTTCAATTGTAAAAAAATATTCTGTGCCTAAAATTCACATTTCTATCACAATTATCATACTGTAAACATGGTAAGCTAACTTCATTAAAATTAATAGTCCTGTCAATAGCATGGAATTACAATTCAAATGTAGTTTTTTTGTAAGCCTTTCAAAAGAATTCAAAATATGAAAAATTAATGAAAATTAATTTAAGCCATCAGACACTTGAAAAGTGGCACATCACATCTCTAATGTAATCATTTGAACTTTTCAACAGAAATAGCACTGCAAAAATATTAAGGACATACTTCTGTATTTTGGTAGTTATGCTGTCAACATTTAACAAGATTTCTTCAACTTGGACTTGAAAGCATAAATAGTATAAACACTTTTAACAGTATAACAGTACTAAACAATTCCAATAGATAACATTGGTGTCATTACCTTTTTGTGGCTAAAATCCGAAAAACATTGAAAGTTTTCCACTTGTATCGCTAGCAACGGCATTAGACTTGTGTTCTTTTGTCCCAACGTGGTCTTTTACATCGCTAATTCCTCCGTGTCCGATCGAAAAATCTTGTCTGCACAAGGTGCAATTCGCGTAGTTTTCACCCTTTTTGGAACGGATAATTATTCCCGGATAGGCTTTTGAATATTCTTCACGGAATGACTGCAGTTTTCTTTTCGGTTTAAGACTCGTTTGCGATTTTTCTCCGGCTGATTCCATGATCGTTCGCTCGTTTGGAAACAATGGCAACAGGTGCCTCGTGCTTGGCAGCGGTGCTATAAATAGCCTCGCGCATTAAAAAAAAAAAAAAAAATTTAATGAATGAAAAACCGTATTTTTTATCACTGCAACCGTAACCCGGAATAGGTTGATGAAAACCGTACTAA